>NC_089837.1:308713662-309013662 GCF_035609145.1 Eleutherodactylus coqui
GTTGCTGCTGGCAGCAGTTAAAGTCTCTATCAGGGCTTAAACAGATGGACGTTTTTTCTCCCTTTATACAGATGTGATAATCACAGCCATAAAAGGGGACAAAACTAAACCACTGATCTCTATGGGAGTTCAGTGGTTTCGTTTTCACTGCAGGAATTTCTCAGTTGTGAATACTAAACACCAGAAAATATAGGCCCTGCCCTATCTTCCCCGTACATAGTGAATACATTGTCCGGGGGGGACTGGTCAGCCGCTTTCTTCCCGCTTCTTTTTTCAAACTCTGCACCCTGATACGGAGTTTAAACTGACGACGAGGGAGAGAACAATTCCCTCGTTCAGATACAGCTACGCTCCATACTGCCGAGCATATTTACGCTTATGGTAATATGTTTTCAGCCTGACACAGCTCTTTCCTTGCACTCTTGTGCACTTTAATCTGCTGAGATTGCAATGGCAATCTAAACAGTGCAATGTTGTGCAAGCATAGCTCGCAACATTTAGAAGATTTAGAAGAAATACGTACTCTCGTATACAGTTATTTAAATTCAAATCCATATAACTTGTCCTTTGCGGTTAAATATAGTAGAGATGAAATGGAGTTTTTGGATATCAAACTCAGGAGAGATATAGTGCAATGCACTGTAATTACCTTTTTGTATCGTAAACCTATATCAGGTAATACTATTTTGGAAGCAAGTGGCTGTCATCCATCATACCATTAACTGTATACCGTTAGGAGAGTTAGTTTGGGCTAAAAGGACATGTACATTGTCAGATTATTATGAGTTGCATCGT
Source organism: Eleutherodactylus coqui (assembly GCF_035609145.1). NCBI lineage: Eukaryota > Metazoa > Chordata > Amphibia > Anura > Eleutherodactylidae > Eleutherodactylus > Eleutherodactylus coqui. The sequence goes on from NC_089837.1 coordinate 308,714,458, forward strand.
AAAGACATTAAATATCGCTTGGGAAGATGGGGATATATTAAATGGCTATTGAATAAGGCAGTCAATATAGTACAGAGCAGGACCAGAGATTTATTGCTTTCTTGTAACATGGACCAACATTCAATAGCACATGGGTATTCTATGGTTTTCTGTTCTCCATACAGTAGAGGTTTTTTTATATTAGAAAGATTTTTTTACAAATATCTCCTAGTGTTTTGAGATTTTAAGTAAAATCATTAGACCTGGTGTTAAATGTTCAGCTTCGTCTATATTTGGAAAAAATATGGTTACCTTTTAACCCCCTAAGGACATGGCCCTCTCGACGCAACAATTTTTTGGGCATGTCCACTTTTAAAAGCCATAATTTTTTTAAATTTTTCTATTGACATAGCCATATGAGGGCTTATTTTTGCATTGTGAACTGTAGTTTCATTGGTACCTTATTTGGGTACATATAGTGTATTGTAAAACTTTCATTAATTTTTTTGGAAGCCAGGTAAAAAAAACATATCAATTCCACCATTACTTTTTTTCCCACAATATCAGTTATGCAGCATAAATGGCATGATCATTTTTTCTGTGGGTTGGTATTATTATGATAGCATAATTATATATTTTTCTAAAGTTTTTCCACTTTTGCACAATAAGGCCTCGGTCAGACGTGCGTTTTTTCGCGCGATTTGCGCATGCGCATGCGTCCGGCGATTTTATAAAACCATTGCTTTGCAATGGTATCGGACACATGAGCGCTTTTTATGCGCTCGTTCGATAAATTATAGAACAGAAATCGCAGATCGCACCTATCTGCGATCTGCGATTCCTGTTCTCTTCTCTATATGCGCTCAATGGGGCCAGCGGCAGCAGCGCCGACCCCATTGAGAACATATAGTAGACAAATCATTCTCCTCTTCCACAGCTGTAACAGCTGTGGCAGAGAAGAATGATGTTTGCCCATTGAATGACAGCTGAGAGCTGCCCCTGATTGGTCCCTGCGCTGAGTCAATTAGAGGCAGCCCTCACTCACCCATTCATAAATTCATGAGTGGGTAAGTGAGAGCTGCCTCTGATTGGTGACGCTGTGACCAATCACAGGCAGCTCATTCAGCAGGCGGGGATTTTAAATCCCCGGCTGCTGAATGCTACTCAGAGCAGTTCAGGAGAACTGCCGGCCGGCCGCGGCTGAACTCCGTCTGTCGGGACCAGTTGAGTATATATATTTTTTTGTTTTTACACAATACTGGATGAATTTTAGGGAAGGGCTTATATTTTTAAGCCCTTCCTAAAAATTCATCGTGAGATCGCGTGCAGCCCATTGCTTTCAATGGAGCCGGCTGTATTGCCGGCTCCATTGAATTCAATGCGCTGGACAGCTCTGGCCCGTTTCTAATGAAACGCGGCTAGGAGCAGTTTTTTCTGGTGATTTTTCGGCCCCGGTCACGCGATTTGCGGATGCGCATCCATCATGCGATCCGCAAATCGCGGGAAAAAACGCCCATGTGACTATGGCCTCCAAAAAAACCTTTTTTTTTAGTTTTTTTTTTTTGCATCACTGCATTCCAAGTTCTATAACTGTTTTATTTTCTCACAAAAGCTCTGGGCTTGTTTTTTGCATGACTTTATTACTTTTTGTGGGAGGTGAAATTAACAAAATAAGCATTTTGGCCCATTTTTTTAAAGTTTTTTTGGACATGCAGGATAAATATGTTCAATTTATTGTACAGGTCGTTATGAATATGATGATGCCAAATATGCGCTTTTGTTTAATTTTCTTTTTATACAAAAAGGGGAAAGTATGCAATAAAAAGTGTGTGATTGCTAACATAAAATGCATTGCAGTACTTCTGTACTATAATGTATTATCATTTGCAATAATGATCACAGGCTATGGCAGGCCTGGACGCCATTGCCTGGCATCCGGTTGCCATGACAACCCATAGTCTGTCTGCAATTACGCTCTGTGAACCCTTTACATCCAGCGATTCATATTGATCGCGTCTTGTAGGGGATTAACAGCAGGAGGCTGGCTGTAAGTCAGAAGCTGGCTTCACTGTGGGATGGCATGAGCTCACTCCTAGGCCCGTGCCATTCACATGGCTTGAGTTTAGATCCTGCTGTGTTGTGTACCATGCACCCAGGATGCAATGTTATGTCCTATAGTGTTAAGGGAGGTGGCTTTTTTTTCATGTGGAGGAAATAGATATGGTCCATGTAAATATGCCTATATGAGCACCACTTTTCATGTTGCACTTAAAAGAAAGGAATTTCACATACAAAATTTCATTTTATGTTCACTGCTATACATAGCTAGTACGGTTAAAAAATAAAAAACGTGGATTATTGAACACATTTCACATATTAAAAGAAAACAAACCCAAAAAATCCGAACTGGCAAAACACTTTGTTGCAGCACATGGGGGTGCTTTAATAGGGTTCAGGTTTAAAGGTACAGAGCAAATCAAAAAGCCAAAGAGAGGAGAAGATTGGAGGAAATGTGTCCTGAAACATGAAGTATATTGGATTTTATGTCTGGGCATATGCAAAAATACAGTAAAAAAAGAAAGATTGGGTGCTCCTTTATGGGGGGTGAACATGAATACAAAGTGAAAAAGTTATGTTCACTTACTTCTGAGGGGGGTCTTCGCCATAAAGACCCCCTTAACTTGGAGAAGAAACTTTGAAAATGAATGTCCAATAGGAACCTCCAAATCAGTTCAGGGAGGTTTATAAACCAAGACAGTTGTATATTTAAAAAATAGCTATTTATTAGCTTTATATTACAAATAAAATGACAAAAAACAAACAGCTCAAAATAACATAACATACTATTATGTCTGGGCATAAAGGATGTTCACATTTGTTTTCCACCCTTTAACAAACATTCTTGGCTTTAAAGGGTTTCCCAAGGTTTTACATTAAGAACAACAGAACATTCAGACACTGAAAATTGTGCCTTCACTGTAGTACCTAACGCAGTGAAGTCCATGTACATTAATAGTCCTTTCGCATAGACTGAACTGCAGTGCTAGACATAACCACACACATATGGAAGTCACCGTGGGAGTCTTGAAATGCCACTGTTTTTTTTTTTATTCTACTGGATGTGAATTTCTGGGTATTGAACCCCCACTAATTATATTGATTGATGGCCTTACTTTAGAACATTGACATTGTGTAAGAATGTCTATTTGAGACAGATCATCAATGGGCACATGAGATGCTGTGGATTGTTAAACTCTTTCTGGAATGTCAGCTTCCCCAAGTTAGCTGTTTAGGTGAAAGCAAAGATAAGCATTTCTTCTCCTGTATAGGCTGAATGTAAAATAAGGGGGAAATATAGAAATACATTCTTATAATATAGTAATGACAGTAGACAATTTTGTCAGAAGCACACAATAAAGTTCCAAACTTTCGGGCTCATTTAAAACCCTTTTTCCCTCAAATCTAGGCCTCAAGTACCTCTAAAGGTTGTATTTACAGGATTTTCTTGCATTGCAAATTGCATCAGGAATTGCTGTAGGTGTGCTGTCCTAAAACCAAGACCTGTTGGGTGCACTTGGGAACTGGAGATGAAAAGCATTGATTTATGCAATAAGGGTTAGCACTGTACTTTTCATTTCATCGGCAGCTATAAAGCTGGGTTGATTGATTGGATGAGATTCTCATATCAAGTGCTATCATTGTGCCAAGAGTAATATTGTAATTTATGCCAGCCTAAAGCAGTCTCAGATTACTTCCACTTGGTTATAACAGGACGGTTTTATTTTCAGCTATTGGTGAGTCTGTTCTCACTATCTGAAAGCACTTTGTACCCCTTTCAGCTGTGCTCCAGTTTGAATGGAAAATTAAAACGACTGTAGAGGCTTTGAAAAATTGACTTTTTAGATGGGACGAGTTTAAAAGCTGTGAAACCAGTTTTAAACTATTAATGCATTATAAGAATTCACAAGTGTACCAATTATTTTGTGTCCCTTAAGATTAGTTCCTGCTACTATTTCTCTCAGACAGCTAGAATACTGTAGCTATAGACAGAAGAAAGGAAAGCAGTCTGTAAAAGAGGGAAACATATTTCACTGCTGCTGTCCTGCAAAATCTGCTTTGCTAGGAAAAGCTGCAAGTGAGGATTTTAGGCTCCAGCAAGTGTATATTTTATGTGTGCATGCTGTTTATTTTTTGTGCATCTTCTCTCCATTCCACTGATCCTCTCCCTGGGTGAAAAGATGAACAGGAAAAGGATTATGTCTTATTTGAAGCTGCTATTTGTGCTCTCCTACAGGGGTGACCTTAACTAATCCAGTAAAGTTCTGAATTGCTCCCAACTCATGAACAGTCGGCGGGCTATGCAGAAACCTTCCACCCCCATCTGTTTACTTTTTTGGCCCATCTGGATATGATATTTACAGAGGGGAATGTGTTATCAACAGTCAGCTGCTAACAGTGTTAGATGATACCTGAAAGAGAAAAAAAATGTAACTCATCTTTTATACTAACTGATAATACTGTATAAACTAAATCAGTTGTATGTTAACAGTTATAGCTTTACAGGGATACATTTTCAGGTAACATATGCTCTAGGAAATCTAATATATATTTACCGGCCAACAGTTTTAGAACATCAGAAATTTCACAGTTATTTTACAACAAATAATGTGAAATGGTTCAACGGTTCCAAAGTAAGTTAAAAACATAAAAATAATGTGAAATTTTAACCTGAAATGCAACAATAGTTTGAATTTATTATTTTAACCAAAGGGCTTTTTTAAAGGTTGCACATCAAGGACAGCTGCTTTGCAGCATAGAAAGAAAATTATGGTTTGAAGTTGGATGCAAACTTTTCCTACATGTGTCTCAACTTTTGTTTATTGCTTTCAAACCTTTTAATTCTATATAACCACTGTCCAAACAAGCTGCATTACAACACTCTCTAGAGCAGGATTGGTGCAGTTTTACTCTACAGGACAGAGCACATTCTTATCATAATGGCAAGAAAAAGGCAATTAACCAAAGAAGACAGACAGACAATTATAACCCTTAGAAGTGTACTTCTGTCCTATAGAGAAATTGCCAGGAGAGTCAAGCTGGCAGTCAGTACAATTTCCTCTAACATGAAAAGGCAGAGGAAGAGGTCTGGCAGACCAAAGGCCACTACAAGGTAAGATGACAAGTTGTTGAGAGTCAACAGTTTGTGTACTCAGCGCTTTACAGTACAAAATCTGCAAGTACAGCTTAAGGGCTCAGTCACACGGGCGCATCGGCACCCATACACCGGTGCCGATGTGCCCGTGTGACTGAGCCGTTACTGCAAAAAGAAGAAGGCCGTACCTGAAGACAGACGTCTCTGTGCAGCGCTGATGAAAGAACACATGACCGGCAATGAAGCCGGTCACATGTTCTTTCCTCCGGCGCTGCAGAGAGACATCCGTCTTCAGGTACGGCCGTCTGCTACCAGCAGTAACACGGGCGCCGATGCGCTCGTGTGACTGAGCCCTACTGCAGCAAAAAATAAACAAGTTTTCATTTCAACTGTGAAGAGAAGACTTCTATCTGCAGGTTTGAAAGGTAGAGTATCAGTAAGAAAGTCACTGCTAAGATTGGAAAATGAAAAAAAAAAATACTTGCCTGGGTCAAGCAGCACCTCCATTGGACGTATTACTTTCATGTAGGACTTATCTATAACGCCTGCACAAACAAACTAAGAGTGGGATCACACCAAGACATAACGGTCCAAAAGGACCACACTAACAAACATAAAAAGAAAAGTTATCCCTAGCAACTTATGAGGGAGAGGACCCTGCCTAAAAGCAGGGCAGTCGTCCTGACAAGAACCTCCCTGCATCTTATACCTAAGGGCCTAGTCTATTCCTAGATGGAAAGTAGAAAAGAGGACAGAACTAGACAGAAGTAAGGTAAATACTACAGGTACTCAACACAGAGATGTCACATACTTACCCCACACACTGAACAAGACATGGATACAGGCGTCTGCACACCTACAGATGGAAGGGATACATTTAGACTAGACGTCTGCACACCTGTAGGCAGGAGGGGATACAGGGGTGCACACACCTATGGACTAGAGATGAGCGAGCACCAAAATGCTCGAGTGCTCGTTACTCGAGTCGAACTTTCAGTGATGCTCGAGAGTTCATTTCGAGTAACGAACCCCATTGAAGTCAATGGGCGACTCGAGCATTTTTGTATATGACTGGTGCTCCGCTAAGGTTTTCGTTTGTGAAAATCTTAGCAAATCACCAAAGTCATGTAAAAAACACAGAAATGGATAGGGCAGGCGAGGAGCAGCATGCAGGGCTGCATTTCGGGCTCCGAGGTCTCACTATTAAGCCACAATAGTGGCAAGAGTGAGACCCCCCCCCCACCCCGCACTGTCAGCATAAAGATCGTTCTCCTCTGCCACAGCTGTAACATCCTCGGCTGGTGATAGATCAGCAGTTCAGCACCACAGTGCAGGGGACAGCAGGAGAAGACGCAGTTGTGCTCCGGCAGCTGAAGGGAGGTGAGTATCTATTTTTTTTTTATTTTTTTTATTACTTTTAATTCATTTCCAGGGAATGGCTTATATGTAAAGCCCTTCCCTGAAAAAGAATTCAGGTGTGCCAGCAGACCATTGTCTTCAATGGAGTCGCCGGCAGCAGAAGCGGCTCCATTGAAAACAATGCGTGCATTCCCTATGGTGCACGCATGTCCTATCTTTGCAGGCACGCACCTGCAAAGTACGGACATGTGCACATACCATAGGGAATGCAGTGTTGTAAATACAAGCGTGTTTTTGTGCGTGCGTATGCACGCACCAAAACACGCTCGTCTGAACGCACCCTTAGGGTGTTCAGCAACACAGTGCAGGGGACAGCAGGAGAAGAACCTATTTTTTTTACATTTTTTTTACTATTTTAAAAGGCTTTTCAGGGAAGGGCTTATGAAGCCCTTCCCTGCAAAGCCACTAACAGCTGCCGGGGCTCAGCGGGGACTTCTGCCGCTGTCCCCGGGCTCTGTAGCGCTGCTGAGTTATCAGCAGCTGGGGATTTTAAATCCCCGGCTGCTGATAGATCAGAACTACACAGCCTGGGACAGCGCCAGAAGTTGCGGCTGAGCCCCGGCAACTGAAGGGAGGTGAGAATAGTTTTTTCTTTAATTTGTTGCATTATTGTAAATGGCTTTTCAGGGAAGTGCTTATGAAGCCCTTCCCTGAAAAGCCATAGACAGGATCCCGGCAGCAGGATTCTCTACCGCAGCTGTCATGTGTGACAGCTGCGGTTGAGAACTGAAGAATTCCTTTTGCTGCATCTGCCACAGATGTGGCAGATGTAGCAGCAGGGAATTCTTTTAACTAGCGGGGGGGGGGGGAAGGATACATCTGCCGCATGCGGCAGATGTGTTCTTCATGCCCGCGGGGGTCACAGCAGCGGCAGAGAGGTAAGTTTTTTTTTATTCTTTTTTTGTTTTGCACTAAAAGGTTTCTTTTTCAGGGAAGGGTTTAAATGTAAAGCCCTTCCCTGGAAAAGAATGCAGGGGACCGGCAGAGCATTGTTTTCAATGGAGCCGCCGGCAGCAGCCGCGGCTCCATTGACGACAAGCACGCAGCTGTGTTTATGCGTGTTTTTGCTCGTACCTAGGTGCGGACGTACGTACGCACCTAAGTATGCACCAAAACACGCTTGTCTGAATGAGCCCTTAAGTATGATTTTCAGGTAAGGGCTTATATTTTTAAGCCCTTCCCGAAAATTCATCCTGCGCTCGCCAGCAGCCCATTGCTTTCAATGAAGCCGACTGTATTGCCGGCTCCATTGAATTCAATGGTCAGTGCTCGTTTAATCGAGACGAGTACCGCGTGGTGCTCGTCTCGAGTAACAAGCATCTCGAACACCCTAATACTCGAACGAGCGTCAAGCTCGGACGAGTATGCTCGCTCATCTCTACTATGGACAGAGGAAATTCTTAAAAAAATCTAATTTGAATTATGGCAGCAATATATAGTATTATGTTGTCTATAAAGATGCCAGTAGAGTCATGATTGCTAAAGCTACCATTTAGCCATTAGGAGAGTCAAATAAAATAGCAAAGTAACATTTGATATTTGAACACTGATATTGTTCATGCAATAGTTCTCTGCAATCAGAAGTGTCTGGATGTTAGCGGTAACCACCTTGGGCAATATTAGTAAAGCATTTAGATAGATTTTTACTCATGTTGGGTGTTGATACATTTCTTTGGAACACCCTGTACATATATATATATATATATATATATATATATATATATATATATATATATATATATATATATATATATATATATATATTAGCTGAGATACCAGGCCTCGCCCGAGTTAATTTGATACAGGTGTTTACGTGTTGTTTGCATGGAAAAATTTATGAAGTCAATGTTACTTTAGAGTAACCGAGGAATAAGGTATGTATGCACATAGAAGAGCGTTAGATTCCCCTCAGGCTGCATGTACAGATGTTCCACTGCAGGATGTGCCACCCCTTCCACTGTCCTCATTTAGGACCTACAGAATGCATGCACCAAATTTCATGCTTGTATGACACTGAAAAGTTACATTACATAGTGCACCTTCTTTTGCAATTGACATTGAATAATCGAGTTGTGACCCCTTTGATTTTCCTATTTAGGACCTAAAGAATAGTCATGCCAAATTTCATGTTTGTATGACACCGGGAAGTTACATTACATAAGGGCGCCAATACATTTGCACTTAACATTGAATTTTCGAGTTGCGACCCCCTCACTTTTCCTATTTAAGACCTAAAGAATGATCATTACAAATTTCATCTTTGTACGACATCAGGAAGTTAGAGAATTAGTTTTGGTACATTACACAGGGGCACCAATACTTTTGCACTTAGCATTGAATTTTTGAGTTGTGTGACCCCTTTACTTTTCCTATTTAAGACCTAAACAATGGTTGTGCCACATTTCATGTTTGTACCACACCGGGAAGTTACATTACATAGGGGTGACAACACTTTTGCATTTAGCATTGAATAATCAAGTTGTGACCCCTTTACTTTCCCTATTTAGGACCTAAACAATACTCCTGCCAAATTTCATATTTGTATGACATCAAGAACTTAGAGAACTAGATTGGCTACATTACACAGGGGTGCTAATACTTTTGCACTTAGCATTGAATTTTCGGGTTGTGACCCCCTTACTTTTCCTATTTAGGACCTAAAGAATGATCATTCCAAATTTCATCTTTGTATAACATCAGGAAGTTAGAGAATTCGATTTAGTACATTACATAGAGGCACCAATACTTTTGCACTAGCATTGAATTTTTGAGATTTGACCCTCTTACTTTTCTTATTTAGTACATAAAGAATGCTCCTGCCAATTTTGATGTTTGTATGACATTGGGAACGTAGAGAATTAGATTTGTTACATTACACAGGGGTGCTAATACTTTTGCACTTAGCAGTGAATTTTCGAGTTGTGACCCCTTTACTTTTCCTATTTTGGACTCAAAAAATGATCATTCCAAACTTCATGATTGTACGACATCGGGATGTTAGAGAATTATATTTGGTACATTACACAGGGGCTCAAGGTTGACTCCGCCTTCCATCCTTCCGAGGGCGGTAAAATGAGTACCCAGCTTTCTGGGGGGTAAAGATGACTGGGGACGGCAATGGCAAATCACCCTGCAAAAACCGTCTGCCAAGAAAATGTCATGATGTGACGTCACCCTAGGAGTCGGTCACGACTCTGTGCTTGCAATAGGTGACTGTACCTTTACCTTTCTATTAAGTTGCCCCTTAACTGTCTTTTTTCTAAACTAAATAACCCCAATTTTGATAACCTCTCTGGGTGTTTTAGTCCACCCATTTCATTTATTACTTTAGTCGCCCATCTTTGTACCCTCTCCAGATCTGATATGTCCTTCTTGAATACCAGTGCCCAAAACTGTACACAATATTCCATGTGTGGTCAAACCAGTGACTTGTAAAGAGGAAGAACAATGCTCTTGTCATGTGCCCCTAGACCTCTTTTGATGCACTTTCAATAAGAGGGATACTAATATATTTTTTGCTAATATTTATTGGTGTTTGGGTTTTCCTTATTGAATGTTAAGGCCCATTTACACACAAAGATAATCTTTCAAATAATTGAAAGATTGAAAGTTTTAGTAATGATTTTGCATAAAGTATTAATGAACCCTAATGTCCATTAACACTTTATCATCTTCATTTGCATGTAAAAGGGCTTCTGGAAGGTGTGTGCACACAGCTGCATTGTTCTCCTCAGGGCTGCCGGCAGAATACAATGTAATCTCCCAGCTCCCATGGAGAACACAGGCTGCAGGATGGATTTTAAGCTCACGTTAAAATCGTCGTTCAGATTAAAATTGAACAATGCAAGCATTTACATGCAACGATTATCACTCATTTGTGGTCATTTGAATGAATTTTGAGCAATAATCATTACATGTAAATGGGCCTTTAAACAAACCAGAATATGTTTTATGTTTAGATATAGTAAAACGTTGCCACTTTTTGCTTTGATGACAGATTTGCACACTCTTTGGGTGGATTCACATGAGCATGTACGTTTGCGTACGTAGGTGCATACATAGGTGCGCACCCATGTACGCGCAAAAACACGAGTGTATGAAGGTCCGTGCATTGCCTTCAATGGAGCCGCAGCTGCTGCCAACAGCTCCATTGAAGGCAATGGTCTGCCCACACCCCTGAAGTGATTTTTAGGGAAGAGCTTTAAATACAAGCTTTTCCCTGAAAATCATCCCTTTTAGTGTAAAAAATAAATAAATAATAAAATATATAGATATTCTTACCTGTCCGCCGCTTCACTGTCCTCCACAGTGATAAAGAACACATCTGTCACATGCAGCAGATGTTTTCTTCATCCCCGCGGGGAGTAAAGAAATCCCTGCTGCATCTGTCACAGATGTGACAGATGCCGCAAAGGAGATCTTCATCCTCACTGGGAATAAAGAATTCCCTGCCGCAGCTGTCGCAGATGACAGCTGCGATAGAGGATCCAGCTGCCAGCACCCCTTAATTGTCTTTCAGGGAATGTCTTTAAATATAAACCCTTCCCTGAAAAGCAACCCAAACTGGTGTAAGAAATGAAAAAAAAAATCATACTCACTTTTCTCCAGCTGCCGGGGCTCAGCTGCATCCTGTCTCTGCTGTCCCCTACTCTGCACTGAATTCTTTCAGCAGGCAGGGAATTAAAATCCGTGCCTGCTGAAAGAGCTGCTTCTGGTTGGCTGAGGCGCTCAGCCAAACACAGGCATCTCTCGCCTGTCATTCATTGAATTCGGCATTCTTTTGAAAGATGCTTTTCTTATTTTGCTGCCTTCTGTTACCATTGACTTATATTGTGGAAAACACAAGATGTACCTGGATTTTTTTTTCAACTGGACAGAAAAACGAACCCAGAAACATAATTGTGTCTTGTTACACCCTAATTAATGGTAAATTTGACAAAAAAGTATGCAAAAATTGTGGTGTGAACAGGACCTAATTTTGATTTCATGCTGGGAATATCACTGCATATTCTCCAACATTTCTAAATGAAGAATATAAATCAATGTCCTACCATTACCCTTTTTACATGCCAAATGTTTCTAAGCACACATGTGCTTAGACCTTATATGAAGGCATGCAGAATCCCGACAGATTTTTACTTGCGACCCCATGGGCACTCAGTGTGCTGCCATTAGTAAATCGTATACTTGCCTAAAAGCAATAATTATAGGGCAGAATATCTGTGTTACATGGAATGAGATGGAACATGTTGTTTTTTTCATGGATTCCCTTATGAAAAACTTCAGACTGTGGTGTATAAAATCATAGAATACAGTATAGTCGAATAGCAAGTATGGGGCTCTGCATTACGAATCCATACATAGATCTTACTGTACTGTGAGAGTAAGCCACAGACGTCTGAGCGCCTTTCACAGATACCCCTCATAAGTGTCTGTGACACATGACCATTTCCTTAAACTGCAGAGCACCTAATGTAACCCACTATAATAATTACCATTAATATAGGGAGAAAGTCCATTGAGGATAGCGGACATGAGTGTATTTTGACAGCAAAATAGTTTGAACAATGGAGAAGTGAATGGCTTTTTCACTATATTAGTATACATGATTTTAAATGCATGTAAAAGTGCTGGTATTAGAAACATAATGCAAACAAGCATATACAGTAGTATCATTGTAGTATAAATAAAATTATAATATTTCCTTTGCATACCTAAAGCCATATCTGCTTGAAAAGTTATTAATCATATCTTAAACTACAAAACAAGCATTAAAAGTATTAGCCCCATGTTGCATGCCTGACTGCTTTCAATTTATTGCAAATTCAATATACATTAGTAAGTGGGACTGGGGGCCTTAAAAAGCCAGATACTTTTATTGCCTCCCTGCCCAGTGAACCAAGAGATGCGATTGCAGCTAATGGTAATTTGAACACATTTGCTCATAACCGAATTGAAATATGAAAACGGCTGACAAACACACACAGCTGATGTATTCGCAATCATTCGGCTGTAAACCTCGAAGATAGGGAAAAGAAAGGATTATGCCAGAGCAAGATTGCATCTTCAGCTTTGACTTTGAGGCAGTCGTTGTCAGTGTGCACTAAGCTGTGTTCCATATTCTATATAGATTTTGTGTATTTATCTAATGTTAAGCTATATAGTACGCATTACAATACAATGCCAATTATAGTCTTGCATTGTTCCCCATCTATTAGTATAATGGAGATATCATAAACTCTGAAAGGTTTTCTCATCTGACATTTATCCGTCTCTTAGTCAACACATACTGTAGGATCAGAAAATTAGAATTAATGACCCATATACACATCATGTCCTCCATATATTGCCTACGTGCAGATCTAGTATTACACTGGATTTTGCCCTTCATTTTGCAATCTCCTACATGGTATGCTGTTACACCGTGCACAAATAAGCATACCATTCTAAGTCTAGTTATTAAGGCCAGTATAGTAAAATGCCTACATTTCAATGGAATATAATGCTTCTAACAATCTGCAAAAATAGTATACTGTCTATACTGTATCAAAATAACAATTATAAAGCATGCCTAAATAGATACTACTGCCATATGGTGCTTAATAATTAGAGTTGAGCAAACATGCTCGTCCGAGCTTGATGCTCGTTCGAGTATTAGCATAGTGGATGGTGCTCGTTACTGGAGCGAGTACCACGCCGAGTTTGACCCCTCCCCGTTTTGACCTCTCCCCGCATTACCACTTCCTGCTGTGACGTGCCAGCGTGAGCACGTCCACAGCAATATGTGGCTGGCTGGGAGAGAGAGAGAGAGAGAGAGAGAGAGAGAGAAAGAGAGAGAAAAAAAAAAGCCCGGCACCCGATGGGTCCAATACAAAAATGCTCGAGTCTCCCATTGACTTCAATGGGGTTTGTTACTCGAACAGAGCTCTCAAATATTACGAAAAGCCCGACTCAAATAACGAGCACCCGAGCATTTTGGTACTCGCTTATCTCTATTAATAATGCCAACATATACTGACCAAATAGCTGCTGCATACATATAGTAATCTAATCACAATGCTTTACGATGTCTAAATAATATTGCTATATAATTAATATTATTTCTGGTGGCCGCAACATTTGGATGCCAAGCCTTTGGGGGTATCTTCTTCAGCATGGGGAGATTGGTGATGTGCATTATGTGACAGCACAAACCCCTACAGCTGCTCCTACCTCCATACAGCACAACATCTGCATATATTCAGAAATCATGGGTGTGTATATGTTAATTTGTGGATTCTTGGTGATAAGATGACAACCAAGAAAATTAAAAACAAAAGGTGCTAGGGGATGTTTCCCTAATGCTATCAGAAGCAAACTATAATGTTTTGTTACAAAGGCAAAACCATAAGGATTCAGTTCAGTCTTAGGGCTTAGTCAGACAGGCGTTTTTTCGCGTGATTTGCGCATGCACATGCGTCCGGCGATTTTATAAAAGTATCGGACACATGAGCGCTTTTTATGCGCTCGTCCGATAAATTATAGAACAGAAATCGCAGATCGCACCTATCCTATTCTCTTCTCTATATGCGCTCAATGGGGCCGGCGCCAGCAGCGCCGACCCCATTGAGAGCATATAGTAGACAAATCATTCTCCTCTGCCACAGCTGTAACAGCTGTGGCAGAGAAGAATGATGTTTGCCCATTGAATTCAATGGAGCCGGCAATACAGCCGGCTCCATTGAAAGCAATGGGCTGCCGGCGAGCGCGGGATGAATTGTCGGGAAGGGCTTAAATATATAAACCCTTCCCTGCAATTCATCCAGAAATGTGTAAAAATAAAAAAAAAATATATACTCACCTTGTCCCGGCAGACGGAGTTCAGCCGCGGCCGGCGTCAGTTCTCCTGAACTGCTCTTTGTAGTATTCAGCAGCCGGGGATTTTAAATCCCCGCCTGCTGAATGAGCTGCCCCTGATTGGTCACAGCCAATCAGAGATAGCTCTAACTCACACCCATGCATGAATTCATTAATGGGTGTGAGTGAGAGCTGCCTCTGATTGGCTCAGTGCAGGGACCAATCAGGGGCAGCTCATTCAGCAGGCGGGGATTTTAAATCCCCAGCTGCTGAATACTACAGAGAGCAGTTCAGAGAACTGACGCCGGCCGCGGCTGAACTCCGTCTGCCGGGACAAGGTGAGTATAAATTTTTTTTTTAATTTTTACACATTTCTGGATGAATTGCAGGGAAGGGCTTATATATTTAAGCCCTTCCCGAAAATTCATCCCGCGATCGCCCGCAGTGCATTGCTTTCAATGGAGACGGCTGTATTGCCGGCTCCATTGAATTCAATGCTCTGGACAGCTCCGGCCCGTTTCTATTGAAACGCGGCTAGGAGCAGTATTTTCGGGCGATTTTTCGGCCCCGGTCACGCGATTTGCGGATGCGCATCCGTCATGCGATCCGCAAATCGCGGGAAAAAACTCCCGTGTGACTAAGGCCTCAGACAGCAAAATATATAAGGTTCAATGATGGATAAAAATACAAAAGAGCAGTAAGCACAGAAGCCTATAACACTTTTGTTGGTGATGGCAAAAGAGGACATGGCTGCAGAAATTATTTAATGCATGTGCTTCTATCTTGTGGATTGCAATGGTACAACATTTATGGTATAATATTAGGAATTAAAATCCCTCGCTCAACTTTCTTTGATTGAGGAAATAAAAAATGCACACAATTATCGCATAAAATTTTCTCTAGAATGTACAGATTTACCAAGTATAACTTAACTGTGATCATTTTCTGCGACAAATTATCTTCTCTTAAGTCATTGAAAAGCTATTGTTAACTTACCTTATTGCAGCTAAACCATTGAAACACTTTTAAAATTGCAGATAAACTGAAGCACAGAAAGTTATCCGAACAGGTTAAGGGCTCATTCACACAAGGGAATTTGCGTAGATAAGTTAGCCGGGCAAAATAATTGTAACTATTATTTAGAACCAATGATTTTTTATGAATTTTAGGTGCGCAAAAAAGTCACACTTAAAAAAAAATAGGACATCAGCAACTGAATTTCCCTGCTGAGCAAAAATTATAGGTCTTCACCTATCTTTGGTGTGCAAAACCCATGAGTGTCTATAGACTCTTATGGGAGCTGATAAAAAGAGAGAGGGAGTGAGTTCTGCACTGTGTCCTCATGGGGATGAAGGGAAGCCCTGCAGCTGGGGACAGCCTTAATCCCTGTGTTGGGGCTTTCCTTCATTTCCCTGGGAGTTCCCTTCATTACCAGGGGATTCCCTTCATCTTCTCGGGGGGGGGGTTCTCTTCATCTTCCTAGGAGTTCCATTAAAGGGGTTGTCTCGCAGCAAACATCAAAATTTTACATTACTCCATTCCCCCTGTCACCCCCCTGGCATAAAATAGCAATTTAAAGCGGTTTTTAAACCGCTTGCTGCTCACCGATCCGACGAAATATGGAGTTTTAAAAATCTTCTCCCTAAGATGGCCGCCGGTCCTTTCCCAGGGATGCACTGCGGTTTTCTCCCATGGTGCACCGCGGGTCTTCTCCCATGGTGCACCATGGGCTCTGTGCGTTCCATTGCCGATTCCAGCCTCCTGATTGGCTGGAATCGGCACACGTGACAGGGCGGAGCTACGATGACGACGCGGTGACCAGCTCTCCGGCACGAGCGGCCCCATTCACCAGCCAGAACCACGGACTGCGCAAGCGCGTCTAAAAACGCCAGAAGACATCAGAATTAGACGGATCCAAGGCGATGGGGACGCTAGCAACGGAGCAGGTAAGTGAATAACTTCTGTATGGCTCATATTTAATGCACGATGTACATTACAAAGTGCATTAATATGGCCATACAGAAGTGTATAACCCCACTTGCTGCCGCGAGACAACCCCTTTAATCCTTGTGAGGAAGGGAAGCCCCGGGGAGTTGAAGGGAATATTTTTAGTCTATCCCATTAGACGTGGAAAGATTGTGGCTGAAGTTCAGGACTTTATACATTTTTACAATTTTCCACAGCTATAGTTGCAATTTTTTTGTGCAGCTTCATGAATTCCACGTGCATGTGAACGAACCCTAAAAGTCAAATTAAACTTTACTACATCTATAATTGCACTCCCACATTAAGGATAATGGCAAACATTGCAATCTGTGTTGACTGAGGGCTCAGTCACAGGGGCGCATCGGCGCCCGTGTTACTGCAGGTAGCAGACGGCCGTACCTGAAGACGGACGTCTCTCTGCAGCGCCAGAGGAAAAAACATGTGACCGGTTTTATTGCCGGTCATGTGCTCTTTCATGAGCGCTGCAGAGAGACGTCCGTCTTCAGGTACGGCAGTCTTCTAACTGTCAGTCACACGGGCGCATCGGCGCCGGTGTACGGGTGCCGATGTGCCCGTGTGACTCAGCCCTTAGTTGCCTCTTGAGCTTTCACTTGATTTTACTATTCATTTCAAAGTGCCTGGAAAAAGTGCTCTTCATAGTGAAAAATGAATGGTGTCCATGTATATACAGTTGCAATAAAAATAAGTGAACCCTTTGGAATTACCATGTTTTTTGCATTGATTACTAATAAAATAGTCTTTTTATCTAAGTCACAATTCTAAACAAATAAATGTCATATTGTTTAATAGATTATGGCGTATGTCTAATAGCCGAAACACTAATTAGTAAAGTTGTCTGCCTATTTATATAATGCACTTATTATACAAGTTAAATACAAGAATCTCACAAAGGATTGCAAGATGTTGCTTCAAAACAACTAGAATTCTTGGACTTTACTATGTATTGTTAACATACTTACATTTTAGATCGAGAGATATAGCACCTCTGGTCAACACTGGTTTTGTCTCATTAGTTCCCATGCTGACTTGACTTAGTATTCACTTTGTTTGGAACAACATATTCATCGTGTAATGAGTGTTTTACATATTTTAGTAATTTAGAAATGCATTGAAAGGTTAATCTAATCAAATCTTCATTCTGAAGTGTTGCTTTGAGAATTTTTTGTTAAATACAAACTACACAATTGATTTCTCCCAGCAATTTCAAGTTGAACTGTAATATTTGAACATTATTCCATTTAAAGGGACCAGCAGATTTTACTGTCGCAGGCTGCTGCTCAGATTTACTAATCCTGTTTAAGACTAATCTCAAGTGGCAGAACTTCGGTCAGTATTTTGCTTTAGTATTTTTTAAGCCAAAACCCGGAGTGGGTCGATAAAAACACAGATGTGGTAAAAAAAAAAAAACTTGGCATTATAGTTTTTCCTGTCTATGTTCCACTTGTGGTGTAGCGAGGAATAGAAAGTGCAGGCTGGTCGGCACTGGCTCACACAGAGTTGTCAGAAGTAATGAGCTAAAGATTCTTTTTATTATGCAGAATTACAAGGCTACAACTAGGCAATTCACCTTGTGTTCCTGGTTTTGGCTTACAAATACTATGTAAAAGTAGACTAAGGCAACTTTGGCCACCACAGTGGTCATGCAACCAAAAAAGACTTTGTAGCTCTGCAACCGTACATTGTGATTGAAATTAATGGAGTTGCAGTGTGAGTCACAATTTGCCAGGACTGTAATGTATTGTGCTTGAGAAAGTCGTCCTGCAAGATGACGAAACGCGTCGCACTGAGAATATTGATAATAAAACTTTTAAGTGAGTAGTGTATACAGCCTGACCCTGGTGTTCAGGTTCTGGGAGCGCGGGCGATTTTTTATCTAGTCTACAAACAAACGACTGTAATGTAGGATCCTTTGCAACTGCAGCATTATTGTTGTTGCAATCTGTGACCTTAATATGTGCAGTAGCAGTGTGAGTTTACAGTGCTACACAGCAATCTTTAGTCATGCAACCCCTGTCATAGGAAAAGTTGCCATGTAGCCTAACTTAATAGTGTCAATTTTGGCATACTCATTTCTGGAAATTTGTCAATCTAAACTTCTTACTTCACGCATGCAACTTTACTGAAAAGTCGGTGGGACTTATCTGGAGGGAGTATGGTCTCCAGCAATCTAACAAATTTGCTATAATTTGAGCTAGAAGTTTATAGCGCACATCTGTGTCAATACATAGCTGGCATAGATTTGACTGTCGGGCACATGAAGAACAGTGTTGTACCTAATTAATAAGGAGCCATGTGGCTTTCAATAAACTAGGCACATCTTACTCCAGCACAAATAAGATTAAGAATGGTGTATGGAACATAATAAATTTCACCTTCAGTCCAGGCAGTCTAAAAATCATAAAATGTATCACAGAAGCTCATGCTGGATGAAAATTTTTCCTATTTTTAGACACTTTGTCTCACTTTATACCACCTATTGAAGCATATTTGCTATTGGTGTCGTACCCAATATTGGCATAAGTTGCATTTTCTTTTTGGTGCAAATTAGTTTAGACAAATTTACTACTGATTTGAGCCAAAAAGAACAGATGTTGAGCACTTTTCTAAAGTGTTTTTAAAAAAGTGCAGGGTTCATGTGGCACAAGGCTTTTAGATTTATCAATTGAAACATTTTAAGATGTCTCAAACTTTTGAGTAATCTCAGCCAAGTAGATGGTTGTAGTGTAAAGCATAAGAACATTGCTAAACATATAATGTAATGCAAGTATGTCAAAATTTAACCAATTTTCCAATATTATGCAACAATATTATAAATGTGGCGCACAGGGGGAAAAATATGCCAGAAAAATGGCATTGCGACTTCCTCTGATTATAAATTCACCCACTAATCAGCATGGTTTTTCTTGTATTTAGGCAAATGCTGTTATGCCAGATGCCTTTCCCTTCAAGCCACTCACTTTGTTGAATGAGTTGTAAAAAATGTCTAAAATGTAATACATGTGGTGCAAAGCATGTATGCCATTTTTTTAATGCCTGGAACTGCTATTTAGCTTAATAAATATTGTGTTTTTAATACACTAACACATCTGAGGCCTTTTGTAGGCTGAGTTGCAGTTCTTTAAGGCATCATTTCAAAGTACACATACGTTAACTAAATTTCATTACACTGGTGTGAAAAAGTTTAGCACAGTGAGGCATGTATATGCAAATTTGTCATTTTTTTTATTGTGAAGCCCAAAGTCCACAAACGTGTGAAATTGTATTTTCATTATACCAAAACAAAATGTATTGCCAACAAAAAGTATTTGACTTACATTTTTTTTTTGCTTTAATGCTTTAAAAAAAATAGAATTTCATATAAATTCAGCAGCTGTTGAGTCACAGAAAAAACATTGCCCAACTAATATTTGGTGCAAACTCCCTTATGATTTATCACCTCCTTGATCGTGTTTGACATATGGTAGAAACAGCAAGATTCAGAATTAATTTACTTATCTCATTCACTGGGAAATCTAAATGTTTCAGAAAAGAATCATACAAACCTTATCAGCATTCCATTTTTGAAGCTTGTCCATCAACTCCTAGCATAAGCAAAAAAGTGCAAAAAGTGTAATTTCTAAGTGAAAAAAAAGTATGGCAGAATACTGACTAGGGCAGAATTAACTCTAATGTATATTATCTAGAGATCTTTCGTCTCTCAAAGAAACTTGGCGCTTTGGTTGTTAGATCTTGTTGCTGTATAGCAGATAACTCAGGGTGTTGGAAAACATAAGTTAAAAGCTAAAAGAATAAAAAAAATGCTAAAATCCCCTGCAAAAATCTTCAAGGAGAGATATTATGAGTAATGACATGAAATTGCAGCAACGAGTGTAAGACACATATTCTTGGAGAAACATTCTACCTTCAAAGAGTCTCTGGGAAGAGATTACACCAGTCTTATGCATTTCAAAAATTGCTTTCACAATTAACTCTTCCTATGTTATTTAGGTTACCTCAAATGATACAAAGGTAATGGGCATTAAATAACTAATTTTGGGTTCTTAAACTTTGACTCCTCAATTCTGTATTTTCAAACATAGTAAAACATTACCATTTGCTATTTTACTCTAGTTCGTACCAATAGGCATTCATTGACATAGCTTGTTTAAACTTTTGGAAACAAATTGCAAAGATATTTTCTAACTCAACACAACATTTCACCTTGAAATTATATTTGATCTTACTGTATATGCATTTTACATTATGATGTTCCATAATTCCTTAAATCTCACTCAAATGAGACAAGTCGGTTCAAAATGCAGACATTGGAGTGCCTGCCCCAAGTCCTGCTCAGAGAACCCCTGGTAAATAGCAGATTTTTCTGAGTTAGATACAACCAGTGAATCATTTTCTCTACAGTTGCTAGATACATTTTTAGCTGTTAACCCTTTTGATGCCAGGGTCAGCATTGACTGCAGCACTAACATGCTTTGACGGAGGAAGGTGGCTCACCATGTCTCCCAAATGGTCTCTTTACAATGAGATTGTGGGGTGCCTTTCGATTGTTTGTTATGGATTCTTCCCTATTAAGCTCTGCTTTTTGCAGGGCTTAGTACAATAACAGCAAAAGTAAAATATACTGAAATACTGAAGTGTTTTATAATAATTCTACAGTTTTTAACCAAAAATAAAAATTGGTATCACTCTGGCTGGGATAAATCTAGGGACTACGCAGTCCAATCTATGGTCATGGCCTCTTGTAAGGAGTGTCCTGTGATGGCTGTACTATGTGGATGGGCATCAACCTGTTGGAGGATCTTATTTTGGATGGTAATCATGCGTGCAGTTATTATGCCTTCAACAACGACCAACTTAGTCTTGTTGTCATAACTGATGCTCCCCCCAAACTGTGATTTGGACCTGTGTGGTGCGCTAAAATTACAGCAGAGTGGGCCCTTTCTTCAAAATGCAGATTGATATGTTGACAGTTATCACTTTTGCCCCACCAAAATCGGGAATCATCACTAAACACAAGTGTTCTCCATTCATGTGTCCAGTGTGTAGCAGTATATCAGGTTAATCATTGCTGGCAGTAAAATTGGGTTAATGGATGCAACCCAGCTTGAAGCAATTGGTTTACAATTGTTCATGGTGTGATTTTGACTCTGACCACTTTTCAGATCTGTGCTGCAGTTGCCCAACTGTCACCAATTCAATTTCACAGTCTTCATGTACAATTGTCCTTCTGCATGGATCTGTGCCAAGTCTGCTAGTACTGGAACCTTCCTGTGTCCACTGAGCAACCACTCTCTATACTAACATTGCACTATGGCCAGTCCATTTCAGAATTTGATGCCCTCAATTTGAACTTACCAATTATCCAACCTCTCTCAAAGTCAGACATTTAGGGGTACGGAGTTGGAACTCCACGATATAGCATACTTGGTCATCGATAATCTGTGGACAAAGAAGGATCTTCGTACATAGCACACTTTACGACTTATTAGCTAAAACAATGTAGCATTTTGTATAACAAAGGTCCCCATAATGTGCATACTAAAACATGCCCTTTATCCAATTTTTAATTACTCAATACTAGAGATGAGCGAACGTGCTCGGCCACGCCCCTTTTTCGCCCGAATACCGCGATTTTTGAGTACTTCCGTACTCGGGCGAAAAAATTCGGGGGTCGCCGTGGCGGCGCGGGGGGTTGCAGCGGGGAGTGGGTGGGAGAGGGAGAGAGAGAGGGCTCCCCCCTGTTCCCGCTGCTACCCGCCACGCCTCTCCCCGCCACGCCTCTCCCCGCCCCCCGGCGCACCCGAGTACTTTTCACCCGAGTAGTGAAGTACTCGGAAATCGCGGTATTCGGGCGAAAAAGGGGCGTGGCCGAGCACGGTCGCTCATCTCTACTCAATACCCTTCATGTAGAGAAACTTTGATCCCAGTTTCATATATTTTCTGCAACTCAGTCTGGGTATAACACTTTCAATTTCCACCAGTGTATAACTTGCTCTTCAGAAGAAAAAAAAAACCTTCACATAGCTCCATAAACAGAAAGTTAAAAAGTTATGTGGGGCAGAATGCAATGTCAAAAAGCAACAAAACAACTATATCAATTTGGTATAGCTGTAATCGTACTAAACCACACAATAAAGTTACAGCATTGCATACTTTGAACATTGTAACCTTCCCAACACCAAAGAAGGGCACAATTGCTTTGCTTTTTTTTCTTTTCACTCAGAAATTTTTTAAAGTTTTTCAATACTTTAACTAATGCATTAAATTGCTCCATGGAAAAAAATATATCTCTTTCTGCAATAAGCCAATAAGCAAGCTCTAATATAGCTATTTTACCGAATAATAAAAAAGTTTTTTTTTTTTTATTTCAAGCGGAGAGGAGAAAACAAAAATGAAAAAAAAAGTGTCTGTGTTTCCAAGGTGTAAAAGGACTAATCTTTAAAGTCTGGGAACATTTCCGAAGCTGAGGTACAGATGTTAAATACTTAGGGTTCGATGAATATCAGAGCACCTTCTGTTCATGTGTTTTGAGCTTTTTCTACTGTATTTGTATGTCTTACGTCTTCAAGCTGGTTAAAGGTTATATCTGCCAAACTGGAAAATCTGCTTTGGTTGGGATGACAGAAGGTCTGAGCCTCTTCAAAGTTTCATTACCTGAGGCTAAGCATCCTGGTCTTACATCCCTACTGGTATTCTTCTGGCTTCTGCAGACTTCAAAAGCACTGTATTGTCAGTCTGCTTGGAAAAAAGAGTAATCAGATCTGACTATACCCAACACTTATTTAGTTTTTATCATGTGCTACAATTCTAAGTTCCCAGTATAAAATAAAATCTTTGCATGCATCCAGCCTTCAGCCAACATAAATCTAAAGACACTAAAACTAAGCATACTCAAAAGACTAATGTAGCCACATCCAGTTGAATCCAGCAATGTTCACCTAAAATCAAATGTATATGGAAGTAACCAGACTCATGTTTTTTTAACCTCCTGGTGATTTGCACTATCAGGGTTTCCTGGTTATGACTTATCCCTCTTCAATAAACATATATGCTTGCTTTGATATACTGTGGGTATGTATGTCTATGGCACACCCTACAAACTGGGCATATTGGCACATCTAGTCAAGCTGATAAAATCACTTTATACCAATCCAGAAGCCAGTGTGAGAATACAGTAAGGGGACACAGATTGGTTTGAGATTGGCAAAGCCAACATTGGAAGACAGCATGTAATTTAATAGTTAAAGTAACATCCAGCATATGCAAAATAAAACTAGGAATGGATTACAATATGTTTCGGAAAATGGCCTCCTTTTTCAAGCATAACATATCTCCGAAGTGCTGTCCTTTTAAATTGATCTCAGGGCTATAGGGACATGAATGATGACAAAAGATCTAGTATTAATGCATCCCTCTGGACCAGCATCACAGTTCTATAAAAAAAACTATTATCCAACTCGAATAGGGCCTAGCGTAAGTAAGAGAGGGATTCACAGAGAGGATCTAAATCTTAACTTTTATATGTGTGTCTAATTAAAATATGAGCAGATAAATAATCACACAGAACTATGGATGGCATCAACTAATGTGATGGTATGCCACCTCAAGGGACTCAACAGCCTGGATCCGGAACACTAGGAGGTAGCCTTAGGTTCCTACAGTACCAAACACCATTGTAGGTGGGTATGTCTGAGAAAAATTGGGATCAGTGTCAGTGGGAGGTGCAACGTCGCTGTCACCCCTCCTACTGAATACCCAACCATTTTCCAAAATAGTACCCCCACAGTACCCAGCATTTAAGTCTGCAATGGTGAAATTGGTCCTTGGACCTACAGCATGCAAATAGAGAGCTGCAGATCCCCCTGGCAATGTTGGGGGATCAGCAGACTTGTGGGAGGTACTGAATAAAGGTGGTAAGTGCCCCCCCCCCACAGCATTAGTAGAATGCTGGTCTCCTGACATGCTGTAAAACAACCACAGTGCCCCGAGGTGACCAAGTGGTGATTTAGGGGAGTCCACGCTGGCAGCACTAAGCTAACTGACCCAAAAATAAGCTGGAAATCCTGAACCTCAAAAATTTAAAAACGGTATAGCAAATCTAAGCTAGTGCACATAGATAGAAAAATTTGCGCTTAAACTAATTAGCTCTCAGACTCAACGCGTTTCTCATAGACATGTATCTTTCTCGTCCTCAGGAGCCTAAAGAAAGCTGCAGGATTCTTGCAAGTAAAATAATAAACAGATGATTGGTGCCGTCCCACCCAGATGGTAGGTGAACGGACTGAGTAATAATGCTCTTATTTGTGAGTGAACAGAAACCGTTCAATCAAAACTAGAATTTTGACTGGATTTATATTTTGGTCGCAAAAGCAAAAGTAAGATGTCATAATCGTAATTAAAAATACCATTTTTAATTGTATATCATTATAGTGCAATAAAGTATTTAACTTGCAATTAGCTTATTATTATGATTGCTATTGTTATTATAATAAATTAGTAGTAGTACATATCTACTTAGCAATGCAGCTGAGGCCCTTGTAGAGTGGAGGTACAGCCCTACTTGGCTCTATCCAGTTTGCTACGTTGGATTCCTTTTTTCAGAAGAACTGCATTGTTTGCAAGCAAGAAGGTGGTGCATTAGATGAATGATCATAGAAAGGGTGTGGAAAGGGAAAACTCACATCACAATGCTCACTTCTTTAGATGCACTGATTGTCAAAAGGTGAGGATCTAGTACCCTGTTGGGCCACCTCTAACTTGGATGCAAGGTGTGATACATGTGGGCACAGAAGAATACAGATTTTGTCAGTATCCTGTGGCATATCAGTCCCCATTTGCTGTAACGGAGTCCCTATATCATGTTAACTCATAGACTGTCAATGTTGGAATACCAGATGAATCTAAACATGTTCTATTGATAATAAATCTGGTGACTGGGCAGGCCATGGAAGTGTGGCATTGCTGTGGAGGCATTCCTGTGATACCCCTGCTGTATGTGGCCAAGCATTATACTGCTGGAAAATGCCTCTTGAAATCTCTGCCATGAGAGGCAACACATGTGGCTGCAGGATGTCCTGTACATATCTCTGTCATTGCCCCTGGTTCCAATACTAGGGGTGACCAACTGTCGTATGTGATGACCCCCACAGACCATCACACCAGCAGTGGGGGCCGTGTGCCACTGAACAACAGAGACAGGATTAGGGCGCTCACCTCTAGGTCTCCAGATATGAACAAAGCTGTTGTCAGTGCCCAAACTAAACCTGGAATTGTCGCTGAAAACAACCTATTTCCACTCCATAGCAGTCCCTTTTTGTCATTCACCACACCACTGCAAACAGAGGTGATGGTGGATGTTTGTCAAAAGCAGTACATGTAATGAGTGCCATGAGACCAAATGTCCTTCAGTTAAGTGCCTGGAAATGCTTTTGACAGACGCAGGGGTCGTAAGAATGGTGCCACCTATGTCTGTACAAGTTGCTTGTGCTTGTTGGACAATCAGACAAGCTCTCTCCTGGTGGTTCGTTGAGGGTGCCCTAAGCCTGGTTGTCTTGTGTGCATGCACTCATGCATCCATTGGCCCCAACACCTCCTAACAGTCTGGTCAGAATGGCCCTGGGTGGCCTGCAATTCGTTGATATGACCATCCAGCTTCTCGCTTTCTAATAATGTGTTCCCTCTTAAATCCTGTTAATTGAGCAAAATCTCTCTAGTGGTCATGTCAAGCTCCACACAAGCAGAAAAAAGCTGCAATACACACAAGTAGCCTGCGAGAGCCTTTTAATAGGCCAAGGGGGGGGGGGGGGAACACTTTTAGGGCCTCAGGTGGCAAGACCATTCATATAATCATGCCACAACCCGAATAATTTGCAATTGTGCCTGAAATGTGACTGAATGTTGCAAGTTTCGCAGCAAAATGGGAACTCCAATGTGCTTGAATTTTTTTTATTAAGAGTGTATATGCCACTGGTACTACATCACATGTTCATTTCTATAAGAATTGAGAGTGTCTTCACATACAATAACTGAATGCAAATGCCTCCCCTAACAATTTTAGGAGATTATTGTTATTGGCCTGTAATGAGTTTTCCTTGATTAAGAAATGTTCTGTCAAAAGCACTGGCTGTGATCTGGTCTCCAGTAAATTAAATTATTTATAAAAATGGTTTTAGAGTATTTCTGACAGCACCATTACAAATAAGAAAGAATAAAAAATAAATATTGCTGTCTCATAATATTCTCTTTGCAATTGATAAAGATGGAAAGTAATCTGAACTTGTAAATTTTATTGCACTCTGCATGGAATGAATCACAGCATACGGTACTTTGTATGTCAAGCATTTTTTCTATAAGTTGATTAATAGGTCAAATAAATTATCAAACTCAGAACTGTGCGCTAGTGGAATGACTTTAATGAGTGAAAAAAATGTGTTTAATATAAAAAGGGCATATGCTTAGGTTAAGTTCCAGCTAAAATCATTCTAAGTATTGTAATAGTGCAAAGAACAAAAAAGTATCTTATACAGCATAACATAACACTCACATCTTAGGCTGCATCCAATTAGATATTTAAGATTTAAGAAGGTATGGAAATACAGTATGTAGTCATCATGGTATTCCTCTCCTTTACAATATATACATTGTATATCTAAAATGTACTTCAGACCTGGTTACTAGCACTTTAGAAGACAAGGTAGTCATCCTATAACAAGACTTACATGACTCACAAGCATCCAGCGGAAAGGTTAATTGGACACATGGATTAGGATTAAGAAAAACAGAAGATGCCACATCATCATTATGATGTCATGACATCATTCCTGGTTTCCAGCTCTGTGCTATGAAAGTTGATGCACGATGCAGAGAGAGGGTCAGAGACTAATAGTGGTCAGAGAGGAGCAGTGACAGCCATGATAGGAACTCCAGTGATGATAAGAGAAACCCAGAAGAGTCCATGGCAACAAAGTAAGTAAGCAGGGACCAAAGGAACCCACAATATAACCTCAGAAAGATACTCAGTAAATTCAGTTGCAAGAGCTAAGCGTTAGTGGCAAGGGGATTTGACAGCCAAACCTGGCCATCCTGAGACTGATGACCAGACGATTAGGAAAGCAAGTATAGTCTTGCATATTCCGCTCTAAACAATTCTGGATATCAAATGTTAAGAGTATTCAAGTGAAACAATCATATTGATTGAATGTTATAACTAGTCAGCCACATTGAGATTATTTAGCTAATTCATAAAATAGAATCATAGAATCGTAGAGTTGGAAGGGACCTTCAGGGTCATTGGGTGCAACCCCCCTGCTCAATGCAGAATTCATTAAATCATCCCAGACATTAATCACCCTCACGGTCAGAAAGTTTTTTCTAATATCTAATTTGTGTCTCTTTCCTTTCAGTTTCATCCCATTGCTTCTAGTCTTTCCTTGTGCAAATAAGAATAGGGCTGATCCCTCTGCAGTGTGACAGCCCTTCAGATATTTGTAGACAGCTATTAAGTCTCCTCTCAGCCTTTGTTTTTGCAAGCTAAACATTCCCAGATCCTTTAACTGCTCATCATAGGACATGATCTGCAGACCGCTCACCATCTTAGTAACTCTTCTCTGAACTTGCTTCAGTTTGTCTATGTCTTTTGTAAATTGGGGTGCCCAGAAATGATCACAGTATTCCAGATAAATACTGTGTAAGTCTGAGTAAGGAAGAGTGGAGGGGTACAATTACCCAACGTGATCTAGACTGTGTTTCTCTGAATACATCCCAGAATTTTGTTTGCATTTTTTTGATGCAGAATCACACTGTTGACTCATGTTCAGTCTGTGATCTAGTAATATACCCAAGTCTTTTTTACATGTGCTGCTTAGCTCATTTCCTCCCATTCTGTATGTGATTTTTTCATATTTTTTTACCCAGCTCTAAGACTTAGAATTTCTCCTTGCTAAATTAAATGCTGTTTGTCAACGCCCACTATTCATGCTTGTTTGATCTTTTTGATTCCTCTCTTTCTCTTCTCAACTATTAGCTATCCTTCCTAGCTGTTGCAGCAGTTCTGGAATCTTTGCCTTGCTTTCAGGCCAGACCAGGTTTTAGCAATATCTCTGTCTTTCCTGGGACTGGAGGGTGTGGTATTGAGTGAGTGATCTCAGTTTTCACCTGTTTCTTGTTGCCCTGCTCTATTTAGCCTAACTTAGAATTGATGTCAGTGCGGGTCAATTCAGCTTGTTTCTGGATTACTGGTGAGGATCACTGCCTGTCTCTGGAGCTCCATTTCCTTGCTACAGACTACTGCACCAACTAAGTACCTCTGTCTATTACCTTGTACTGTTTATTGTGCTTTAAGGGCTCCCTGGTAGGGATTTGTTAGTGGCCTAGGTATGAGTGTGGGCAATCACTTATCAGAGTGGTAGGCCTGCTGATTAGGCAGGGGTCTCTCCTGGGGTAGGGGTTTTCAGGAAAAGGTTTTCCTTTAGTTTTTTTTTTTATTTACGTTGCACGGTCGTGCTTTTTGGTTGTGTTATGCACAGTTGTGCTTATTCTTTTGTTTGTGTACACTGCACATCTAGTTAGGATGCAACACTAGCTTTGTGTCATCAGCAAATTTGATAAGTTTCCCCTCAGTTCCCTCTTCCAGATAATTTATAACATTGTCTCTTTGAGTACGATCACTTAGTCAGTTGTGAAGCCACCTAATAGTTGCCTTGTCAATACCATATTCGGTCATTTTTTTCAATAAGGATGGTATGAAATACTTTGTCAATTCCTTTCCAAATTCAAGATATACTATATCTACTGCATTTTCTTGATTACTCTAGTTAGTGGTTCTGTCATAGAAGGAAATTAGATTTGTCTGACATGACTTGTTTGTTATAAACCCATGCTGACTCTGGTTAATTACTCCATTCTCATCCAGGTACTTGCATACATGCTGTTTAATAATTGTTCCAAAAATCTTTCTCAGAATAGAAGTCAGGCTCACAGTCCTGTAGATTCCTGGGTCCACCTTCTTCCAATTTTTGAAGATGGGAACATTTGCCCTTCTCCAATCTTCTGGAACTTCCCCTGTTCTCTGAGAATTTTCAAAGATTAGGTGAGCAATTCAAGAATTACCTCTGCTATCTCTTTCAGTATCCTGGGATGTAATTCACACGGACCTAAAGACATGAATTCCTGTAAGTTAGCTAAGTGTTCCCTCACCATCTCTCTGCTTACAGATAGCCTGCATTCTTTTATTCCCCAATAACACAGAACAGATCAGTTGATGTTGCATTTACATTCTGAGAGAAAACCAGATACAAAACAGGAATATAAAAGTTTGCCCTTCTCAACATCATTTTTAACCAATTCACCATTTTCATACTGTAAACATTCTATAGAATCTTTGATTTTTCTTTTGGTTTTGACTTGCTCCCCAATTCCTTTTTTATTGCTTTTGGCCTTCTCTTGCAAGCCTTAATTCATTATTAGCTTCAGCTTTCCTGGCACCTTCACTCCAGCACTGAATGACAGCAGAGAGCTGCCCCTGATTGGTCCCTGCACTAAGCCAATCAGAGGCAGCACTCACTCACCCATTCATGAATTCATGTAAGTGAGAGCTGCCTCTGATTGGTGAGGCTGTGACCAATCAGAGGCAGCTCATTCAGCAGTCGGGGATTTTAAATCCCCGACTGCTGAATACTACTCAGAGCAGTTCAGGAGAACTGCCGGCCAGCCGCGGTTGAACTCCGTCTGCCGGGACCAGGTGAGTATATATATATTTTTTGCTTTTACACATTTCTGGATGAATTTCAGGGAAAGGCTTATATTTTTAAGCCCTTCCCAAAAATTCATTGTGAGATCGCCCGCAGCCCATTGCTTTCAATGGAGCCGGTTGTATTGCTGGCTCCATTGAATTCAATGCGCTGGACAGCTCCGGCCCGTTTCTAATGAAACGTGGCTAGGAGCAGTTTTTTCGGGCGATTTTTCGGCCCCGGTCACGCGATTTGCGGATGCACATCCATCATGCGATCCGCAAATTGCGGGAAAAAACGCCCGTGTGACCGAGGCCTTAGCATGTATTTAAATTCTGCGTTCATCCATTCTGGTCTCTTTAAATGCTTCTTATTCTTCCTTCTTTTAGGGATTGTTACGGATTGTGCTTTGAGAATATTATTTTGCAATATTCATAAACTTTCTTGGACATTTCTGTCCTTAAGAACATCCAGCGACTGGATCCTTCTTTCTGTGTCTATTAAAATCTGCTTTTCTGAAATCCATCCTTGATGTTTGAGTTTTCTCAGGTCTGTCTTCTCTTATTATCCAAAATTCAAGTATATGTATGATCACTGCTTCATAAGGTCCCAGCCAACCTTACTTCCTCAATTATTTCCACATTATTGGTAAGAATGATGTCCAAGATAGCAGATCCCCTAGATTTCGTTTCTACTTTTTGGAGATTAGAATTTGTTGAACCCACTACGTTTGCCTGAGAGAGATTCCCAACAAATGTCTGGGTAGTTAAACTCTCCCATGATCACTATGTTGTAATTTTTTGAGAACTTGGCAATCTGATGTAGAAAATTCATCTATATCTTCTGCATGTCCAGGTAGCCTGTACCGAATGCCTATAATAGTGTCCTTTCTGTTGTTCTCTCCTTGTAGTCTTACCCGAACAGTTTCTACAGACCTATCATTCTTTGAAGCTTGAATCTCTGTGGAGATGTATGCTTTCCTAACATACAACGCAACAACTCCTCCCCTTTTATTAAGCTTGTTTATTATATCCTTCAAGCCTTGTATTCTAATCGTGTGTCATCCCACCAAGTTTCTGTGATACCTATGACATCATATTTCTCTTCCTGCGTCAGTAGCTTTAATTCTACTTTTTTCCATGCTCAATTGTATTTATTGGCTGTATATTTTTGACTGGCCTTTTATTTCCCTTGCCATATTGCTGTAGTTTAAATCTCTCACTATGAGTGTAGCAAGGCACCTGCCATATATACAGTATGCTTTCCTGTCTTTGTAAAGTGCAACCTATCCCTAGCAAGGAGTTAAAGGGGTTGTCCCGCGAAAGCAAGTGGGTCTATACACTTCTGTATGGCCATATTAATGCACTTTGTAATGTACATTGTGCATTAATTATGAGCCATACAGAAGTTATCAAAAGTTATTCACTTACCTGTTCCGTTGCTGGCGTCCTCGTCTCCATGGTTGCCGTCTAATTTTCGCCGTCTAATGGCCAAATTAGACGCGCTTGCGCAGTCCGGGTCTTCTTCGTTTCTCAATGGGGCTCCGTGTAGCTCCGCCCCATCACGTGCCGATTCCAGCCAATCAGGAGGCTGGAATCGGCAATGGACCGCACAGAAGCCCTGCGGTCCACCGAGGGAGAAGATGCCGGCGGCCATCTTCAGCAGGTAAGTAAGAAGTCACCGGAGCGCGGGGATTCAGGTAAGCACTGTCCGGTGTTCTTTTTTAACCCCTGCATCGGGGTTGTCTCGCGCCGAACGGGGGGGTGGTTGAAAAAAAAAAAACCCGTTTCGGCGCGGGACAACCCCTTTAATATATAGGTAATTCACTCCATGGTCTAGAAATCCAAATATTTACTGACGGCACCATTGACATAGCCATTTGTTCAGCTCTAGAATCGTGTTCCATCTCCTTAGACCTCAGTCACACGAGCGCATCGGCACCTGTACACCGGCGCCGATGCACCCGTGTGACTGCAGGCAGGAGACAGCCGTACCTAAAGACGGCCGTCTCTCTGCAGCGCCGGAGGAAAGAACACATGACCGACACTGAAGCCGGTCACATGTTCTTTCCTCCGGCGCTGCAGAGAGACGGCCATCTGCAGGTACGTCCGTCTGCTGGTGTCAGTCACACGGGCGCATCGGAGCTGGTGTACGGGTGCCGGTGCGCCCGTGTGACTGAGGCATTATTCCCTACCCATACACTGGGAGGATGGATGAGAAGACTACCTGTGCTCCTAGTTCCTTCACCTTCTTTCCGAGGTCTACAAAGTTTCTGCAGATAGTTGCAAGCTCCTTTTTTGCAGTGTCATTTGTCCCTACATGTATTAGTAGGAATGGGTAGTGTTCTGTAGGACTGAAAAGTCTTGATAACCTATCCGACACATCTTTGATTTGTTCACCTGGAAGACAGCACACCTCCTGTGAGGTTATGTCAGGTCTGCAGACACCGGCCTCTGTTCCTTTCAATAGGGAATCCCCCACAATCACCACTCTCCTGTTCTTCTTCACAACACCACTTCTTTTTCTACATCCAGGAGGATTCTGAGTGCTTACTATAACTTGTCACTATTTGGACCCTAAAACGTAACTTTTAATAATTATGATTAAAATACAGAAACTGATACACCTACATGGGACACACAAAAATAAAAGATGTGTTAGATGTACGATATAAGATACTTATCACTAATTTACGTGAATAAATATAATTATATATATTAAATATGGACCATTGTTATATGTCCTGAATTTTAGTGAGTGTGTTTGGTGCCACTGTAGGTAAACCCAAATAAGAGGGACAATACTAAACGATGTTGATCTTCTCCCTGAGGCGTAGGGGAGTTTATTTTGACAGTACACTACAGCAGGCGGGAATAACCCCCCGATGAAGTGTCAATCAATTATAGATCTTAATAGTCACCAGGACACAAGGCAACTCAGCCATGACATTTTATTCAGGTCTAATGAATTTAATAGGTCTAGTTTGGTCCAACGCGTTTTGCTCCACTCTGGAGCTCCTCAGGGACCTGGATCTGGCTCAATGATATGCCTCTATAAGTATCCTTAGTCACCCCAATAGGTGGTTTCCTATATTATGGCATCTGTTAGAGCAACATATGATGGAAAGTGTTGACACAGAGCTAGTGAATCACCTTATTGTGTTATCAGCTGATTTCACTACTGTGTCAGTATCATAGAAGTGTCTTATGAGTCCATTCCATGTGAGTGGATCTTGTTTGTAAAAAGACGACCTATTATGATACCTTATATAATAGATTTTTGTTGCACTAGATATCTCCTCATTCACTGAGCTACCTTGATAAATAACTCAATACCCTCTCTATCTATTAAACTCTACAAGTAGACCCTCAATAGATGTAATATGAGGAACTATCTAATGAACTCATCACTGGCAGACTATTAGATTCTAAGTACTGCCTAAGTATGAGAATTCCCTATAATACCTAACTGCTACTATCCAACTTAAGGGAGCAGTAGCAGCAGGTAAATATTGATACCACTAGCCTACCACTAAGGCTGTTGGTTTTGCTGCTCCTCTCTCCTCTCAATTTTATTTATCTATTTACCTGCTGCTACTGCTCCCTTATGTCTGGGGAATGAATTGATCAGCTATTAAGCCAACTCTATTAGACAGAAAGAATCTTTAGTTGGATTTTTCGCCTTTTCCTCCAGTATAGATACAAGTTTGCACTTCTAGCAGATGAGGTTTGACTTTTCCTCCAGTATGTCTGTAAACATATAGCATACGTTGCAGCTCACCATATGGCTACTCTCACCTTTCATGTTGCACATATTCAGTTGATGTTAGTTTCCAAACTTCTAAAAATCAAAAATTCTCATTATTATATATAACCTATAAGATGTTACTGGCGATGTCCTCTGGCTAAACCCACCTAAACCCAGATATTGTCCCCCTCACAGTGACTTTTTGCTTTTTCCAGAATGCAGTGGGAATAAGTAAATTATCTTTCTGGAGGTCCAATAGAAAAGACAGAGTCATCTAGCATTGAACCACAGTATTGGAGTCAGCGAAGTTATAGAGAGATTTGCTCCAACTTCTTATAATACAGGTGCCTTTTCTGTTGTGGAAGTTAATTTGAAACACTGGAGAGTGAGAAAGAAAGAAAGAAAGAAAGAAAGAAAGAAAGAAAGAAAGAAAGAAAGAAAGAAAGAAAGAAAGAAAAAAAGAAAGAAAGAAAGAAAGAAAGAAAGAAAGAGAGAAAGAAAGAAAGAAAGAAAGAAAACTACCTAACACAATATTTCTTTGTATTTATTAGAAAAATATTCACCAGTATAAAGGTTTGGCTATCAATGAAGAAGAAGCTCTACTGATCTCATGAGGCAGTTTGACAATTGTTGATATGATAAGCCTGTTATATTAATAGAAACCTATTAAATGAAAGTTAAAATTTTTTTGATAGTTGTGGATATTTTATATCGCTTATTATTGGGTATAAAGTAATGTATATGAAGCTAGGTTAGCCGGAAAAGGCAACCCATAAGACCTAGCCAGGTAACGTCATTTAACATCGCACCCATTCCTTGACACTTTATAGACAAATAGATACTGAACATCTCATTTTAATTAGTAATAAAATAAATAGCAATTATTTCAACATCATATCTAAATGTAATTTAAGGGATATTGGTTCTCGTTTTTGTTAAAAATCGACATTCACTGTTTAATGATTTATTCATGCCAATATTGCTATAAGGTATTTCAATGTTCATATGTATCCTGTATAGACCAGTTAGCTAATCAAAAGGTTTTTATGTCCTTCTATTTAATTTTTTTTATTTATTTAACAACAAGTCTTTATATCTCTCATGTCTCACCTGCCCATTATAATTACTCACTGTCCATACACAGGTGCACAAAGAGTACAACAACAAGCACAGGTCCCCCACAGTAAAAAAAAAATTCTGGTGTTGGTTCACTCCATTACATCCTTTTATCATACAAGAGAAGGACCCAATTATCCCATTTCCATATAGGAGAGAAACTAAAAATGACTCTTTAGATATCTTTTACTACTTTTTACATCTGTGATCAGCTAACAAGAGTATTTCCTGATTGGATTACATTAGAGTGGCATCAACCAGATGGGCAGCTGCTCCTTTAACATATCAAAAGATACATTTTTGAGCATAGGTTTGCAAAATAGGTTTGTGCACAGCTAAGCACAATTTACTACTCACATACTGCATGAAGCTGATGAATATGTTACTGCTTGCAATATCCCTACATACAACATCTGTTTCAGCTATACAAGTTAATAGAAATTCGCTTTCTCTTAATAAATAAACAAATTAATATTTAACTCCTCCAAAGGCATTATTTTGTTAGTTTTATAGGTATCGTACAAGGACATATTTGATGCAAAGGTGCTGCAAATAGCTATATACTGTAGATTTAATATTTCTGGACTGCTGTAAATGTGACTTGGGGGATAGGGAGAGCTGCTGATCCATTCCTTTATTAAGATGGATCCTCTGTCTACAAAGTATTGTTATAAGTAAATAACATAATTTCTTGATTACCTAGTTGTATCTGACAAACAACAGCCTGAGGACTCGTTCACATAGACATGAAGACTTTTGGCCGGCCCATACTGCCCCCTCCTATTGCTGGCAGGCAACAAGGGGCAGGGAGGGTGAGAGTTTAGCACACTAGCTCCCACCCCCTCTCCTTGCCTCCCTCTCTCCGCCCCCTTGATGGCTGTCAGCTAGGGGAGAGGGTGAGACGGGGTGGGAGCTAGTGTGCTAAACTCTTGCCCCCTTTCCCCCTTGTCGGCTTCCAGCAATGGAAAGGTGCAGCCATGGTCGGGAGCTTAGCACACTAACGCCCGCCCCATCCCTCCCATTGCAGACAGCCGGCAAGGGGCGGAGAGAAGGAGAGAAGGTGTGGGAGTTTAGCAGACACACTGCAGTACTCTCTCCCACCTTCCTTTTCCCAGGCAGCTGTCATAGGCTCCCATAGGAAGCCAGAACTATCTTTCCTGGCAGGCGTAAAAAGGGCCAGCGGGAGTGTGCTCGTATGCGCTATCTTTGCCAGCTGGATGTTTTTATATATCGGGAATATGCCCATCTAAACTAATGCATTGGTTTCCAATGCATCAGATGGGGAGCGTATATCGTCCAGTCGTGAAAACGCGTCCAATATACGCTCGTGTGAAAAAGCCCTCAATCTGAAATTTCTGAATCAGTCCCAGCAAATTGACATAGAGTGGGATGGCTGTCCTTGAAGTTTTGTCCACCTAATTAACAGTAGCCACTCTCCTGCGATTTTTTATTTCACGAGAATTAAATTTCATATGGGGTGTTACTTCACTGAGATCTCTGACTACATGAACTCTGAGGTTCTACACATGAAACCTCAGTAAAAGCTTTTAAGTCTTTATATTAGATATTGATTTCACCCCTCCTTTTTTATCTCTCAACTCACTTATCTTTCTCTTTCCGCATTCTCCACTTTTATTTTAGTCTTTTTATTATTGTTTCTCATGTCTTCCTTATTATTCTTTCTTCAATTTAATTCATTATGAGGGGCCAAACATCTAAGACTTATTATTAGACCTTTGGACTGCCCGATACCTGTGTCAGCCATTGATTCCGCCCCACTTATCCAGAAGTGCTTAAAATCTTTTGTTTCAGATGTTGGTTTAAAAATTGGGTTATTCCATACAGAAAGGATAGTGTTTGTCGTGGAGTCCCTCCCTACTCAGGTGGTGTTGGGTTTGCCATGGCTTAAGTTGCACAACCCAGTGGTGGACTGGGAAAAGGGAGACGCGTTTCAGTGGAATTCTTCATGTAGATGGAATTGCATGTCAGTCAATATTTCTGCAGTAAAAACTGAGGAGTTACCTGAGTACACCAAGGATTTTGCTGACTTTTTTTCTAAGGAGGGAGCAGATAAGTTACCGCCTCATAGGCAGGGGGATTGCACTATTGATCTCATTCCAGATTGCAAGCTACACAAGAGTCACATTTTTTAATGTGTCAGGTCCAGAGAGGCAGGTTCTCAAGGAGTATATTATGGACAGTTTGAGAAAGAGACACATCCATCCATCCAATTAGCCAGTAGCTGCAGGTTTCTTCTTTGTTAAGAAGAAAGATGAGGGTCTGCGGCCATGTCTGAATTTTAGGGAACTCGACAAGATCACTAAGCGCAACTCTTATCCGGGACCGCTCATTCCTGATTTGTTTAGCCAGTTAGTGGGTGCCCGCTGGTTTTCTAAGCTGAACTTGCCGGGGGCATACAACTTAATATAGGTCAGAGAGGGGGATGAATAGAAGACAGCTTTCAATACTCCCAAAGGTCATTTTGAAAAATTTGTGATGCCTTTCGGTTTGACCAATGCCCCTGAAGTGTGTATTTCATCTAGGCCCAGCGATTTGTCGATTTTAAGCTTTTTTAACCGACTCTGCACTTCCTCCTGAGTTAGGCAGGTGATATTTTGCACGTGGTGTGTTTTATCCCCCTGCATCTCTTGTCACATTTCTTTTTCCTTTGTGAATACACTCGAGAAAAGACTATTTAATAGATTTGCCTTCCCCATCATCTTCTATGGTTTCTTCTGCATTATTTAATAAAGGGCCAGTGTTTTCAGTGCAGATCCTGTTACCATTTATATAATTGAAAAATAGTTAATGGTTATTTTTGCTCTCTTGGCAATTAGTCTCTCTGCCTACTCCTTGGCAGTTTTGATCTTTTCTTTACATAATTAGTTTTTTTTCCCTGTTTGTTTTTAGTGCTTCTTCACTGCCTTCTTGCTTTAATAACACTGGCCAACAAAAAAATATTTTGGAATGTTTCCTTAACTTCATCATGAGTCAAATCTTACTAATTTTGGGGTGAGAAAAACGAATATGACAAAAAAAATTTATTAGCTCTAGTTTTTGTGGTGGAAGTATGTTATTTTAACGGATTAAGAGAAAATTATACATTTACATATGTAACAACATTGAAAGTACATTTGAATTTTTTTTTAATGACAGTTACATTCTTAGGGC
The DNA here is from genome assembly GCF_035609145.1 of Eleutherodactylus coqui. Taxonomy (NCBI): domain Eukaryota; kingdom Metazoa; phylum Chordata; class Amphibia; order Anura; family Eleutherodactylidae; genus Eleutherodactylus; species Eleutherodactylus coqui. The sequence continues at coordinate 308,752,609 of NC_089837.1, forward strand.
GCCCACCCACTGGCGTTTGCGATTTCCGTGAGTGAAAAATGCAGCGTTTTCGGCGCGTTTTCCGCTGCGTTTTTTGCGGCGTTTTCGCAGCTTTTTCGCACCTTTTCCGTTAATTTCCACTGACATTCATGGGTGCATTAAGAGAAAAATAAGGACACATATGCAACTGACAGTTCCTATGTTAAAAATTGCAACGGACCGAAAAAAAAAACGCCAGTGGACAGGAACACATTCAAAACTAATTGCTCTTGAGAAAAAACGCAAAACGCAAAGGAAAAAAAATCGCCAGTGGGTGGGCGCCCTCAGAGTTGTGAATTGATGGAAGAATTCCTGGCAGGGGATTCGGTGTGAAGAGAATCATGTGGTGACTTCATGAGATCGTTTTCTTTTGGCTTGCCTATTGGAAGTGAGTTACGGAGCATCCCTACACATAGATCAGCAGTAGAGATGAGCGAACGTACTCGTCCGAGCTTGATATTCGTGCGAATATTAGGGTGTTCGGGATGCTCGTTACTCGTAACGAGTACCACGCGGTGTTCCGGTTACTTTCAGTTTCCTCTCTGAGACGTTAGCGCGCTTTTCTGGCCAATTGAAAGACAGGGAAGGCATTACAACTTCCCCCTGTGACGTTCAAGCCCTATACTACCCCCCTGCTGTGAGTGGCTGGAAAGATCAGATGTCACCCGAGTATAAAAATCGGCCCCTCCCGCGGCTCGCCACACATGCCTTGTGACTTAGCTGAGGGAAAATACTATCGTGCTGGAGCTGCTGTAGGGAGAGCGTTAGGAGTTAGTGTAGGCTTCAAGAACCCCAACGGTCCTTCTTAGGGCCACATCTACTAGTGTGCAGTACTGTGTTAGCACAGTATATTTTTTTTTTTTTCCAAAATTGGATCTGCAGAGCATTGCGCCCTGCAATAAGGACAGAAGTGGGGGTTAGGCAGGGAGAGTGTTAGGAGTTAGTGTAGGCTTCAAGAACCCCAACGGTCCTTTCTAGGGCCACATCTATCCGTGTGCAGTACTGTCCAGGCTGCTGTTAGCAGTGTTGCATTTTTTTTTTCTTCTCAAAACCGGCTGTGCAGAGCATTGCACCTGGCATTAATACTACAGGGATAGAATTGTGTAGGCAGGGCCAGAAGACATACATTATTCATTGAATACACGCAGTGTGGGTGTTCCTTGTAAAAAGCAGGGAAAAAATTCTATTTGGCCTGCCTCTGACAGTACTCAGGGCTCTGTGTACGTGTGTGCTGTGCGCTGAACGTTCAGAAAAAATCAGACGCAGTCAGCTACGTTTTACCGCAGGCGTGCGGCAATTTTTTTCCTGCATGGGAAATCCCTGATCTGCTGTAGGTAGCGAATTACTTTGCATCACTGCAGTTCTGGGACAAATTGGCAGGGCCACAACACAGTTATTAAACTTAGTATTCATTGAATACACGCAGTGTGGGTGTTCCTTGTAAAAAGCAGGGAAAAAATTCTATTTGGCCTGCCTCTGACAGTACTCAGGGCTCTGTGTACGTGTGTGCTGTGCGCTGAACGTTCAGAAAAAATCAGACGCAGTCAGCTACGTTTTACCGCAGGCGTGCGGCAATTTTTTTCCTGCATGGGAAATCCCTGATCTGCTGTAGGTAGCGAATTACTTTGCATCACTGCAGTTCTGGGACAAATTGGCAGGGCCACAACACAGTTATTAAACTTAGTATTCATTGAATACACGCAGTGTGGGTGTTCCTTGTAAAAAGCAGGGAAAAAATTCTATTTGGCCTGCAGGCTTGCGCCAATTTATTTCCTGGCTGTGAAATCACTGGTAATACAGCATGCTGAGGGGTAGGGGTAGGGGTAGGGCTAGAGGACGTGGACGCGGCCGAGGACGCGTAGGCCCAAGTGAGGGTGTGGGCACAGGCCGAGCTCCTGATCCAGGTGTGTCGCAGCCGACTGCTGCGCGATTAGGAGAGAGGCACGTTTCTGGTGTCCCCACATTCATCGCACAATTAATGGGTCCACGCGGGAGACCTTTATTAGAAAATGAGCAGTGTGAGCAGGTCATGTCCTGGATGGCAGAAAGTGCTTCCAGCAAGCTATCATCCACCCAGAGTTCTGCGCCGTCCAGTGCTGCAAATCCGAATCCTCTGTCTGCTGCTCCTCCTTCCTCCCAGCCTCCTCACTCCACTACAATGACACATGCTCAGGAGCGGGAAGACTCTCAGGAACTGTTCTCGGGCCCCTGCTCAGATTGGGCAGCAGTGGTTCCTCTCCCACCAGAGGAGTTTATCGTCACTGATGCCCAACCATTGGAAAGTTCCCGGGGTCCGGGGGATGAGGCTGGGGACTTCTGCCAACTGTCTCAAGACCTTTCAGTGGGTGAGGAGGACGATGACGATGAGACACAGTTGTCTTGCAGTGAGGTAGTAGTAAGGGCAATAAGTGCGAGGGAGGAGCGCACAGAGGATTCGGAGGAAGAGCAGCTGGACGATGAGGTGACTGACCCCACCTGGTGTGCAACGCCTACTCAGGACAGGTCTTCAGAGGGGGAGGCAGCAGCAGGGCAGGTTGCAAGAGGCAGTGCGGTGTCCAGGGGTAGAGGCAGGGCCAGACTGAATAATCCACCAACTGTTCCCAAAGCGCCCCCTCACGCCATGCCACCCTGCAGAGGCCGAGGTGCTCAAAGGTCTGGCAGTTTTTCACAGAGACGCCTGAGGACCGACGAACAGTGGTGTGCAACCTTTGTCGCGCCAAGATCAGCCGGGGAGCCACCACCAACAGCCTCACCACCACCAGCATGCGCAGATATATGATGGCCAAGCACCCCACAAGGTGGGACGAAGGCCGTTCACCGCCTCCGGTTTGCACCGCTGCCTCTCCCCCTGTGCCCCAACCTGCCACTGAGATCCAACCCCCCTCTCAGGACACAGGCACTACCGTCTCCTGGCCTGCACCCACACCCTCACCTCCGCTGTCCTCGGCCCCATCCACCAATGTCTCGCACCGCACAGTCCAGCCGTCGCTAGCGCAAGTGTTGGAGCGCAAGCGCAAGTACGCCGCCACGCACCCGCACGCTCAATCGTTAACCGTCCACATCGCCAAATTTATCAGCCTTGAGATGCTGCCGTATAGGGTTGTGGAAACGGAGGCTTTCAAAGCTATGATGGCGGCGGCGGCCCCGCGCTACTCAGTTCCCAGTCGCCACTACTTTTCCCGATGTGCCGTCCCAGTCCTGCACGACCACGTCTCCCGCAACATTGTACGCGCCCTCACCAATGCGGTTAGTGGCAAGGTCCACTTAACTACGGACACGTGGACAAGCACAGGCGGGCAGGGCCACTACATCTCCCTGGCGGCACATTGGGTGAATTTAATGGAGGCTGGGACAGAGTCAGAGCCTGGGACCGCTCACGTCCTACCCACCCCCAGAATTGTGGGCCCCAGCTCGGTGGTGGTATGTTCGGCGGTGTATGCTTCGTCCACTAAAGCACCCTCCTCCTCCTCCTCCTCCTCAACCTCTGTCTCGCAATCTAGATGTGTCAGCAGCAGCAGGACGTCGCCAGCAGTCGGTGTCGCGCGGCGTGGCAGCACAGCGGTGGGCAAGCATCAGCAGGCCGTGCTGAAACTACTCAGCTTAGGAGATAGGAGGCACACGGCCCACGAACTGCTGCAGGGTCTGACAGAGCAGACCGACCGTTGGCTTGCGCCGCTGAGCCTCCAACCGGGCATGGTCGTGTGTGACAACGGCCGTAACCTGGTGGCGGCTCTGCAGCTCGGCAGCCTCACGCACGTGCCATGCCTGGCCCACGTCTTTAATTTGGTGGTTCAGCGCTTTCTGAAAAGCTACCCACGCTTGTCAGACCTGCTCGTAAAGGTGTGCCGGCTCTGCGCACATTTCCGCAAGTCCCACACGGACGCTGCCACCCTGCAACATCGCTTTAATCTGCCAGTGCACCGACTGCTGTGCGACGTGCCCACACGGTGGAACTCTACGCTCCACATGTTGGCTAGGTTCTATGAGCAGCGTAGAGCTATAGTGGAATACCAACTCCAACATGGGCGGCGCAGTGGGAGTCAGCCTCCTGAATTCTTTTCAGAAGAGTGGGCCTGGTTGGCAGACATCTGCCAGGTCCTTCGAAACTTTGAGCAGTCTACCCAGGTGGTGAGCGGCGATGCTGCAATCATTAGCGTCACCATTCCTCTGCTATGCATCTTGAGAAGTTCCCTGCAAACCATAAAGGCAGCCGCTTTGCGCTCGGAAACAGAGCCGGGGGAAGACAGTATGTCGCTGGATAGTCAGAGCACCCTCCTGTCTATATCTCAGCGCGTTCAGGAGGAGGAGGAGCATGAGGAGGATGAGGAGGAGGGGGAAGAGACAGCTTGGGCCACTGCTGACGGTACCCATGCTGCTTGCCTGTCATCATTTCCGCGTGTATGGCCTGAGGAGGAGGAGGAGGAGGAGGAGGAGGAGGATCCTGAAAGTGATCTTCCTAGTGCGGACAGCCATGTGTTGCGTACAGGTACCCAGGCACACATGGCTGACTTCATGTTAGGATGCCTTTCTCGTGACCCTCGCGTTACACGCATTCTGGCCATTACGGATTACTGGGTGTACACACTGCTCGACCCACGCTATAAGGAGAACCTTCCCAGTCTCATTCCCGAAGAGGAAAGGGGTTCGAGAGTGTTGCTATACCACAGGACCCTGACGGACAAGCTGATGGTAAAATTCCCATCCGACAGCACTAGTGGCAGAAGGCGCAGTTCCGAGGGCCAGGTAGCAGGGGAGGTGCGGAGATCGAGCAGCATGTACAGCCCAGACAGTGCAACAGTCTTTAAGGGCCTGGACAGCTTTATGGCTCCTCACCAAGACTGTGTCACCGCTCCCCAGTCAAGGCTGAGTCGGCGGGAGCACTGTAAAAGGATGGTGAGGGAGTACGTAGCCGATCGCACGACCGTCCTCCGTGACGCCTCTGCCACCTACAACTACTGGGTGTCGAAGCTGGACACGTGGCCTGAACTAGCGCTGTATGCCCTGGAGGTGCTTGCTTGTCCTGCGGCTAGCGTCTTGTCGGAGAGGGTGTTTAGTGCGGCTGGGGGAATCATCACAGATAAGCGTACCCGCCTGTCAACCGACAGTGCCGACAGGCTAACACTCATCAAGATGAACAAAGCCTGGATTTCCCCAGACTTCTCTTCTCCACCAGCGGACAGCAGCGATACGTAAGCAATACGTAGGCTGCACCCGCGGATGGAAGCTACGTTCTCTCTCACCATCCAAAACGGGGACATTTCTGCTTCATCAATCTGTGTCTAATATTCCTCCTCCTCCTCCTGCTCCTCCTCCTGAAACCTCACGTAATCACGCTGAACGGGCAATTTTTCTTAGGGCCACAAGGCTCACTCATCTAATTTTTCTAAACAATTTTTATATGTTTCAATGCTATTAAAAGCGTTGAAACTTTAACTTGAACCAATTTTTCGTTAAACTGGGCTGCCTCCAGGCCTAGTTACAAATTAAGCCACATTAACCAAAGCGATTAATGGGTTTCACCTGCCTTCTTGGTTGGCCAGGGCCAATTTTTCTGATGTACATTAGTACAGTTGATACAGCAATTTTTGTGGGCCCTCGCCTACAGTGTAATCAAATGAATTTTTAGCCCACCTGCGTTACAGCTGACGTTACATCCGCTGTGTTGGGCAATGCAATGGGATATATTTATGTACCGCCGGTGGCTTCCTGGCACCCACCCATGCTGTGGGTCCACAGAGAATTATAAATGCATCTGTTTCCACATCTAAAGAACCCCAGTCAGACTGGGGCATGCAGTGTGGGCCGAAGCCCACCTGCATTAAGCACGACATTACTACCTCAGCTGTGTTGGGCACTGCAATGGGATATTTCTATGTACCGCCGGTGGCTTCCTGGCACCCACCCATGCTGTGGGTCCACAGGGAATTATAAATGCATCTGTTTCCACTTGTAAAGAACCCCAGTCTGACTGGGGCATGCAGTGTGGGCCGAAGCCCACCTGCATTAAGCACGACATTACTACCTCAGCTGTGTTGGGCAATGCAATGGGATATTTCTATGTACCGCCGGTGGCTTCCAGGCACCCACCCATGCTGTGGGTCCACAGGGAATTATAAATGCATCTGTTTCCACTTGTAAAGAACCCCAGTCTGACTGGGGCATGCAGTGTGGGCCGAAGCCCACCTGCATTAAGCACGACATTACTACCTCAGCTGTGTTGGGCAATGCAATGGGATATTTCTATGTACCGCCGGTGGCTTCCTGGCACCCACCCATGCTGTGGGTCCACAGGGAATTATAAATGCATCTGATTCCACTTGTAAAGAACCCCAGTCTGACTGGGGCATGCAGTGTGGGCCGAAGCCCACCTGCATTAGGCACGACATTACTACCTCAGCTGTGTTGGGCAATGCAATGGGATATTTTTGTGTATCGCCGGTGGGTTCCAGGGAGCCACCCATGCTGTCGGTCGACAGGGACTTCACAATAGGGAGTTGTACCTGCCTGTGTCTATGAATTAAAAAGCCCGGTCTAACTGGGGCATGCAGAGACACCTTGACAGAATGAATAGTGTGTGGCACATAGGTTCCCCATTGCTATGCCCACGTGTGCAGCTCCTGATGGCGGTGGCACAGGATTCTATTTCTCATTGCTTCTGTACAGCATTGTGGGCTATCGCCCCGCCCCTTTTAAAGAGGGTCGCTGCCTAGCCGTGCCAACCCTCTGCAGTGTGTGCCTGCGGTTCCTTGTCATGGCAGATGCACTTCTAAATAGACATGAGGGTGGTGTGGCATGAGGGCAGCTGAAGGCTGCGCAGGGACACTTTGGTGTGCGCTGTGGGGGGGAGGGGAGCGGTTGGGCAGCATGTAACCCAGGAGAAGTGGCAGTGGAGTGTCATGCAGGCAGTGATTGTGCTTTGTTGTAGGTAGTGTGGTGCTTAGCTAAGGTATGCCATGCTAATGAGGGCTTTTCAGAAGTAAAAGTTTTTGGGAGGGGGGGGGCCCACTCTTGCCGCTATTGTGGCTTAATAGTGGGACCTGTGAACTTGAGATGCAGCCCAACATGTAGCCCCTCGCCTGCCCTATCCGTTGCTGTGTCGTTCCCATCACTTTCTTGAATTGCCCAGATTTTCACACAAGGAAACCTTAGCGAGCATCGGCGAAATACAAAAATGCTCCGGTCGCCCATTGACTACAATGGGGTTCGTTACTCGAAACGAACCCTCGAGCATCGCGAAAAGTTCGTCCCGAGTAACGAGCACCCGAGCATTTTGGTGCTCGCTCATCTCTAATCAGCAGTAATCCGCAAGCATTGCTTCATCCTAATGGCCCTCATATCTTTGTTCCATTACAGAAATATTCTGCTGGAATCTTTCTCCGTGTTCATCACTGACAGCTCCACAACTAGGAGGGAAAAAAGTCTGGGTGGGAGTGGAGAAAATGGATTTTAAGAGGCATGTTGCATCCGAGTTGATGATATATTTCCAGAAGTACTGTCACCAACTGAGTGTAGTTAGCATAAAGTAAAGGTGGCAGCATCAGTAGGTGCCAAAAATTCAAGTTTAGTTTATTCTCACATAATAAGTGACGTTTCGACCAACAATTTGGTCTTTATCAAGCTTGAATTTTGGACTATTGCCCACGTCCTTGTGGCTGCTGCATCGCATACAGGTCCTGCCCCTGTGGGTATTTGTAATATTGCTGCTTGTGTCATATCTTACTCAACTGAGTGGAGTTATCATCTCTGTTGTTTCCTAAGAATGCATGAATAACTCAGAATAAGGCTTGCCAAGCTTCCTTTCCTTTTGCCTCCAAAACATGGTCAAACGCAGGATCCTTTACAAGTTGTCAAATTTGTGGCCCAATAACCTTTGCATAACTCAATCTAGGAAATTTGATTTGTCTCTTAAGTACTTAAATCCCTGTCCTTCCTGGTTCATACCTTTGACAAAATTTTCATTACACCCAGCTTTATATGAAGGGGTGGAAGAAGAACATCTGTTTGGGTCCACGAGAGGCTCGGCAACAACATTTTTCTCGGTAGAGTCAAGATTTCTTGCAGGAGGGCGTGGCTTAACGGCCATGAAGTTCAGGCGCACCTAAGAGTAGCTTCAAGGAGACCCCACTAATCCTGGCATATCCTTCCTTCCGTGAGGCACTACAACCATACACAGGCACCCTGCTAGTACCCTGGTACCAGGGGGCATGACAGCAGCGTTCTAGGGAAGGATCCTGAGCTAATCTGAGCGGGGAGCCCAGGACAGGGACCTGCATCCCTCTCTCACCGCTTGCCAGGAGACCAGCACACGTGGAGGACAGCAGTAGAAGAGGCAGCGCTGAAGACTGCGGCTCACCCCCTGCTGAACATCCCTGAGGCACTCGGCGGGTGAGATACGCACTACTGGCGGGGAGCTGGGCATTGGGTCCAGAGCGGCACCTCCCCCAACTTTGCCTGAGGGGCTGCAGAGGCACGCAGTGGACACTGGCAGGTACTCACCAGTCCTGCTGGTGAAAGACTGCAACAGAGTCTGTGAGGTGATCGGCAGCAGGGCGGGACATTCCTGAAGACACCTTGACTGCCGTGAAGGCTGGTAAGCGGGTGCCAAGGCTGGAGGGATGGCCCCTCCTCCATCTTGACGGGTGGCTGCTGCTGGAGGGAGAGAGAAGCAGAAACTGCTAAAATGCACAACAGAGGACTGTGATAAAGTCCCAGTGGTTTCTCTCCAGCTGCAAATAGGCTGGTGATATGGTGGCTTACAACATCTTATGGCCATAACACAGCTGGAGATAGTCACTAGCCACAGCACAGCTGGGGATAAAGAACTCTTCACTACTACTCCTAGCAGACACGCCACAGCTGGAGATAGTCACTGGCCACAGTAAAGCTGGGGATATAGGACACTTCACTACTACTACTACTCCTAGCAGACACATCACAGCTGAAGATAGTTACTCTACTACTACTCCTAGTGGCCACATCATAGCTGGAGATAGAGATACTCTGTTACTACTACTACTCCTAGCGGACACATTACGGCTGGAGATACACGGAGCCTACACTACGGCAAGTTACAGCCCAACTGCTGGATGCCATTAAATGTTCCACTACTTCATTAACTGGCAAAATCGAAGAAGTTAAAATTAAAGTGGGCCTCCTGCGACAGGATAGGCAGAACCTTAGGGAGTGGGTCGGAGAGACCGAGGCCCGCATTTCTCAGGTGGAAGATACTCTAACTCCAATACCAGCTAAATTAACCAAACTGGAGAAGAAGGCCAGTCTATGGTCTCAACGGGCTTAAGACCTTAAGAAATAATCTTCATATTTTAGGTCAGCCAGAGCGTGCTGAGTGACAAAATCTATGTACATTTTTGGAGGGGTGGCTGAAAGACCTTCTTCCAGAGGCAGACTTCTCTCCGGCCTTTGCCATTGAACGGGCACATAGAGTCCCACCTTGACCCCTCCCTCCGGGAGCCCCGCCCAGGCCGATGCTGGCACGCTTACTCAGAACGCCCAGACATTGACCTGGAACCCCTGGAGTTCGAGGTTAAATTCAAGAACTGGCAACCTAAGTGTTGCAACCCTGTTGAGAGTCTGCCCTCTCTACTTTGTGTATATACACAAATATTACAAGAAAAAACCCTGGCGCTCCAGTTGTTTGGTGTATAAAAGAAAGGAAGACACGTTTCGGCTACTACAGATAGCCTTTATCAAGCATATATAGAATTACAGCAATTAGACTGTAGTAGCCAAAACGCGTTGCATGTCTGTGAAATAAAACTCTATATCCTGGAACCTCACGAGCACGCACTTCATCTATAATCTTATACGCTAACTTGGACTCTAGGGGTGTCACAGGCATTGACACCCCTACGAAGTAAGTCATATTTCGTCTTCCTTTCTTTTATACACCAAACTACTGGAGCGCCAGGGTTTTTTCTTGTAATATTCGTGTATCTTGCCTTCTCTGGTATATATTATGCCTAGAGCCACCCGGTGATGCTCTCCTACCTTGGGATGTCCGCCTGACCAGTTCTTTGGATCCTGCTTTCTTACACCATCTGCTTTCCTGGATAATTTGGATGAAACCGTCACCCACACCCAGGGTACGGTTACGTCTGGGGTAAGTTTCTTTCACTTATTCCACTTTAAACCAAAAACGCCTTTCTTTCTCCACCCTATATTGGAGCGCCACTAATCTCATCCTTTGCCTTATACTTTGTGTATATGTTTATCCCCCTCCCCTTTTTTTTCCTCTTCCTTCTTCCCCTTCCCTATGTAGATTGGGCAGCAGTATATGACAGAGACTTTTGGGACTACTTCTCTCATGCTTCAAGGAATTATTATTATAATGGTTATATATATATATATATATATATATATATATATATATATATATATATGTCTTTTTGGTATCCACAGAACTTATGCTTGGTGCGAATTGTGAGACTGTGCCCTATGTATTGCCATCTGATGGGTGCACTCTCTTCCCCTTTTTTTACTATGTTGCATGTACTAAATACCACTGCTCTCTTTAACCTAAGTAATCGGGCACACATGCAACTTCAAGTTCGGTCTACAATGTTTAGTTATGGTTTTTTTCAAGTTTCACAAAGATTGGTGCAGTATAATATGTGGATATACAGGTGGGAGGAGTACGTAGAGGTCTGGATAATCATGGGCCACTGTCGGAGGTCCACTCCCGTTAACCTAGGGGGTCACCCTAGTGCTACATGTAAAGTATTATCTATATGGTTAATTTCACTGTACTATCCTGGAAGGTCTGGGGGCTGGCTCTCCCAGAAAAGGCTCTATAGTATTTTCACAAGTGAAGTGCTCTAACCCACATATAGTATGTCACCAGGAGACTCATCTGACTCCAGATTCCATATCGTGGTTGCACAAGCCATGGGTCCAATGGTCCATTTACGCTACTCACACTTCATACTCCAGGGGAATATCTATACCAATACACAAACGACTCAGATGGGAGCCTGGTTGAACCCTGAGGGACCCTGAGGATAGATATTTCTTTATTCAGGCCTGGATTGAGTCGAATCCATACGTTATCCTTGGGATCTACTTGCCGCGGCCGGCGAACCTGAAGATCCTTCATCAGGCTGCCCAGTTCTCGGTTCAGTTCCCAAACGCTGCGGTTATCTGTATGGGCGACTTTAATATGTTGCTTGACACATTAGAAAAATTTACTACTACTCAGCCCATTTCTATTATTCCACATTCTACAGTACTAGCTTCATTACTCAGGAGGTGGGCTGGCAGGAGGTCTGGAGAGCTAAACATCCAGCAGATCGGAAGTTCTCATGCTACTCAGCTGGTAGCAACTCTCTGTCACGTATCAATTACATTTTCGGTAATGCCTGTATCTGTATAGCAGTAGCCAAAGTGCAGTATCTCCCTAGAAGAGTGCCGGACCATTTTCCCCTCTGGGCTGAATTTGGTATCGCAAATGGCAAAACTAATAAGCATTGTTGGAGAATACATCCCTTCTGGCTAAGTCTATATGACCCACTTGATCCTACACCTGACAAACTCACCACCTTTCTGGAAATAAATAGCCCTGATACTGATCTGACACTACTCTGGGAGACCCTTAAGGCCTTCCTCAGAGGTTGCCTACGCTCCTCTATAGCTTTCATAAAATGTAACACTTCCCGATGCGAGCAGGAGATGGCGTCTGAATACTCCAAATTGGAAATGACTTATGTCGCAGACCCCTCGGATAATAATAGAATAAGATGGTTGAGTCAAGGGAGGCAATACCTCCTATACCTGCAGGAGAAGGCTCGTAGGTCCACTTTCTTTGCTAAGTGAAAATATTATGAACAAGATTTCTTGCAGGCCAGTCCACTTGAATGTAATGTGATTTCCCATCCCTACTGTCCTACGCCACAGATTTTGCACTTGTGTTCAGCATATTTGATTGAGTTGAGGAGGGCTGTCATGTTTGCATAAGTTTCCTTCATGTGAACTGCATGACCAACAGGAATATAAGGAAGACTGTTGCCGTTGTGAAGTAATACAGCTTTCAAACTAACCTTGGAGAAGTCTATGAATAGCCTCCATTCAGTTGGATCATGGTTCAAATTCAAACATTTCATCAAGCCATTAACGTTGCAGCAAACAACCAGATTGTTTTTCTTCTCAAAAAAAGGAAGCAGATTCCTCTAACGTTCTCCGTACTGTGAGACCCTGACATCATGTTGAAGATTGCATTGCTGTAGTCTTGACCCTAGAAGTTCTGCCTTCTCCTTTGACACGTCAAGGTCTTGAATAAGATCACTCAATTCTGCTTGACTCAGTCTGTGCTGTGTATCATCTTTTACCTCAAAGTCAGGGTCATGGTATGTGGAAGGCTTGTTGAGTTCTTCTTTTTCCACACTTTCTTCATTTCCTACTTCAAGGTCATAATGTTGGAGTGGAGTAGGAACTGGTAAACTATCTGAATGTGGAATAGGTCAAATAGCAGACGGAAGATTCGGGTATTGAACAGTTCCTATTTTCTTCATTGACAATCCTGCCATTATAGGCAGAGTCAAGAAGAAATAGCAGTCATCTCTATGGTTTGAAGGTTCCTGCCAAACCATAGGCACAGCAAAAGCCATAGATCGTTTTTAATTTTTCAGCCATTCTCGTAGTTTAACTGAACAAGAGTTGCAACTTATATGTGGTCCCACGACTTATCCTGGTCCCCTACCTTCATACCAAAATAATGATAGTAGACAGTCTTCACAAGAGACGTCAGATTGCGTTTCTGCGACGAAAATGTTATTTCACTACAAATGTAACAAAAATTATTCACTAAATTTACACGTTTTCGTGGCATTTTGATATAGCAAATTTTACACTTTAAAAGCACTCCAAAACCAAAAATTCTGAAAAAAAGAAAACAGAAACAATATGAAACTCAGTCATAGCAACATTTATTATGTTTATAACCTACAAACATATGGGTAACGTTGTGTTATGTCAGTTGAGACGACTCCCCCCCCCCCCAGAAAAAAAAAATTCCCAAAATGAAAATGTAAACTCTAAAAAATGACATGTAATTGTATCTTAAACCAAGAGCAAATTGATCATTTTTATGGTGATTTTTGAATTCAGCAGATGGAAATACATAAGAATATGCTAATTTTGAGCCTGAAACAAAATCATCATGGGACAGTGTAATTTAAATGCTTTATTTTTTACTTATAGCCCCCCTTATGGTCTTTTCGAGACACATTGGCTTCCTTCTACTTTTATTTTTAAAGGGTATGAACTGCTCCCATGAGGTTAATAGGATCTTTTTAAACTTCTCCCATTTGTCGTCTATACTGTTATTTTTAAGGACGTTGTCCCAATTAATGTTGCCGATAGTAATTCTGAGATGATCAAATTGTGCTTTACTAAAGTTAGTTTTTCTGTTGTTCCCATATAAGGCTTCCTATTGAATGACAACTCGAAATTAATTATATTATGGTCACTATTTCCCAAGTGTCCTTCAATCTGCACCCCCATGTTTCTGTCCAGTTTGTTAGTTAATAATAAGTCCACAGTGGTCCCCCCTCCAGTTGGCTCCTACACTCGTTGGGTACGGTAGTTATCTTTAATTATTCTCAAGAACTTATTGACCTTGCGAGATTTGCAGGTTTCATCTTCCCATATTATAAGTCCACAGTGGTCCCCCCTCCAGTTGGCTCCTACACTCGTTGGGTACGGTAGTTATCTTTAATTATTCTCAAGAACTTATTGACCTTGCGAGATTTGCAGGTTTCATCTTCCCATATTATATGTTGATAATTAAAGTCTCCCATAATAATTACTTCCTTGTGACTTGACACCTTTTCTATTTATCTTATTAATAAGTTTTCAGTTTCTTCTGTTATTTTTGGTGGCCTATAGAAAACCCCTATCAGGATTTTATTATGTTTCCCTCCCTGTATTTCTCTACCCACAGCGATTCCACGTGTTCATCTTCTACACCTATATCTTCTCGTAGCCTCAGCATTAAGGAGGATTTAACATACAGACATAGTTGACCATACAGACCATGGTTCTCAGGGTCTCTTCTGCAGAGATTGTTACCCTGTGAATTCACTGCCCCAATCACACTAAGTCATGTTTCCATTATTCACTGGAATGATCCCTTAAAATTTAACTTTTATTTAATTAATTAAAATATGGTGCCCCATACACATAACGAGAAAGACAAGACAACATAAAGAAGGATATGGATTGCTGGTTATGTGCCTCTATGGATGTGCAGGCAACTTGATTTATCAATCAACCAGATCCAAATATCACTAAGAAAATACTGGCAGTTTAGAGAAGCCAGCTTCCAAACTTCTAAGGGTTAGGAAAAGTCCATTTACAAGTTTCGTATTTTATAGAGATACAGGTTTACTAGCGAAATACTGGCAGTTTAGAATTGCCAGCTTATAGACTACTAAGGGTAAAACGAGTCTGTTAGTAAGTTTCGTATTCTAGAGATTCTGGTTCAAATTCAGGTTCAACGCGTTTCTGTCAGTTGTATGACTCATCAGGAACCAATTATTTATGAGGTAGGTACTGGATATTACTATGAACAAAGTAGTGCAATAAGAATATACGTGTTGTTTTTCTCAAAATTATTCGTCGCACTAACTCCAAAGAAAATATAATGAACTAGCAATAGGATGCTGATGTATCCTTCCCTTTAAGCTACAATAGGAGGTGAGGCCTGGAGTTAGACACACTTTAGATAAAGGTAGTGGTCTAATCCTATGAGGTAAGAGCCCCAAAGAGTACACAAAATTCCTTCAGTACTCTACAGAGTACTAAGGCCCCGCACTAAGACCTAATAAAAGTAAAAAAAATCTCCTATAAATCCCTGCCTAACTCTATAGAAATAGCCTCAAAAATGATGAAAAGAGCCTAGATACTCCAATGTGAGTATAAGGCAAAGGATAAGAGGTCTGTTCTAGAGATAATAGCACTAATAGAGTAAGATAGTAGCCCTATTAAAATGCTAGGAGCAAAAGCCCCTTAGAGAGGTAGAGATATAAAGTGTAGCAGTATCTCTAGCCCTGATGGTGGACTAGAGATGAATATCAAACTTACTAACAGACTCGTTTTACCCTTAGTAGTCTATAAGCTGGCAATTCTAAACTGCCAGTTTTTCGCTGGTAAACCTGTATCTCTATAAAATACGAAACTTGTAAATGGACTTTTCCTAACCCTTAGAAGTTTGGAAGCTGGCTTCTCTAAACTGCCAGTATTTTCTTAGTGATATTTGGATCTGGTTGATTGATAAATCAAGTTGCCTGCACATCCATAGAGGCACATAACCAGCAATCCATATCCTTCTTTATGTTGTCTTGTCTTTCTCGCTATGTGTATGGGGTACCATATTTTAATTAATTAAATAAAAGTTAAATTTTAAGGGATCATTCCAGTGAATATATTCCATTTTCTTTATTGATCCTCCTGCCTCAGTGATTCATGTTTCCATTATTCCTACTATATCGTAATTTTCTTTGGACATTCTCACTTCAAGCTCACCCATTTTACTGATCAGACATCTTCCATTTGTTGCCATACCATTTATATGGTTGTTGTTATTCTTTATATTCACTATGCTATTTATGGTCCTGCTAGCTATTCCGTCAATTCTAACTGTACTAACCCCAACCCCCGCTTGACCCCCATTCCCATTTCTTGGTCCTAAGTCACTGTCTACACTATTTTCCCCTCTATTATTCTTTCTACCCTCCCCCAGTCCCTAGTTTAAACACTCCTCCAACCTTTTAGCTATCTTCTCCTCCAGCTCAGCTGCACCCTTCTAATTGAGATGCATCCCTTCCCTACTGTAGAGCCTGTAGCCGACAGCAAAGTCAGCCCAGTTCTCCAGGAACCCAAATCCCTCTTTCGTCCACAAACTTTGGAACCACTTGTTTACCTCCCTAATCTCCTCCTGCCTACTTGGTGTGGCTCGTGGTGCTGGTAGTATTTCCGAGAAAACTGAATTGGAGGTCCGCGCCCTAAGCCTAGATCTTAGGTCCCTGAAATTGTTTTTTAGGGTCTTCCATTGACCACTAACTTTGTCATTGGTGCCAATGTGACCCATGACTGCTGGATCCTCCCCAGCCCCTCCCAGTAATCTGTCAACCCGATCTGTGATGTGCAGAACTTGAGCGCCAGGAAGACAACACACTGTTCAGGAATCTCGGTCTTTGTGGCAGATTTCTCTGTTTGTCCTCCACAACTAGGACCTGTCTAACCTGCCTTGTGCTTCCCCTACTTATTGGAGCAGTCATCTCCCTGGCATTCAGAGGGCATGTCGTGCTGCAGTGGTGCTGGCTCTGTAATGGCATCCCCCTCACCTGCCAACTTTGCAAACTAGTTGGGGTGTGCCAGTTCAGGACTAGCCTCCCTGGTTCTCTTCCCTCTACTCCTTTTAACTGTCATCCAGCTAGCTGCCTGCTCCCCCTCCTCTCCCAAACTACCATTCACCCTCGCATCGACCCCAGCGAGTGTCCGCTGAGTGAACAGCAAGCTCTTTTCTAGGTTGTTAATGAATCTCAGTGGTGCTATTTGGTGCTTCCAAATGTGCAATGTGCTCACATGTCTTGCAACGGTATGCACCCTTGACCGGCTGGTCAAGTACTGCATACATTGAACAAGTAGCATACCGGATGGCATTGTCAAGCATAGAGCACATTCTAGTGGGGATCTACAATTTACTTACAGGAGTAACAAAATCAACTAGATCACACTTCTCACGTGCCTCTGTCCGTTCACAGCCATTCATGTGCCTTTACCTTTCACGTCTTAAAATTTTTAAAATATATTTTTTTAATTGCTCATACACTCTCACTGCCTGCTCAGTTACAGTCACAAATGAAATGCTTCACTTTCACACTCACTTTCTTACCCAACTCACTTACACACTCACACCCACTTACACACACAGAATATACTTATCCGCCCTTATCAGCAGCAGTCCTCCTCACAGCTCCTCTGAGACGGATGGCGCTCCGAGATCTGTTCCTCTTCTCCCTGCTTGACAGATCCTCCAATGGCCCACTTGCAGAGGCTCTCCTGGTCTTCTTGCGGCTGGCAGCTCTGGTGCCGCATCATTGCTTCCCTCTGCCACTCCGATGCTCTCTTACTCCCTGCTCCACGGAATCCTGCCACATATCACTCTGTACGTTACTTAGGTGACTCCTTCTCTCTAGCAAAAATTCCCAAAAGAAAAATCATCGTGTCTGAACATGACCTTGGGTGTATTTAAAAACACTGTAAAAACAAGTATTATTGGTTAATATGTGTTAAAACCATGTATGAACTGGTTCTGACTAAATTTACCCTTGGCATTGATTTACTTTATGATGAAATGCAGTGCCATTTAACCAAAGTTGTGCTCTATGGAACCACTGAAAAAAGTGTTGATAGGGGCATTTTTCATTGAAAGAAGACTAAATTTGACATTATATTGATGAATACAATAGACTTTGCCCCAAGTAACCTAAATTGCAGTCCTAAAGAAGGAATGTTGAAGAGCTGCAGACTCTGGCTGGCCCTGACTCAAAATCAATCACTGGCTCAATGAGGCCCTCAGTTTAAAATATGATTCTTTCATCACCATAGCAAAATACATTTAGGAATATAAAGTATTTTACTACCACATTATAAATGTATAGTAATTCTTAAGGATTTACTACTATCTACTCTTCTTTTATATACTCATAACTAATGGAAATCACTTTGCAAACTTATCTTTAATGGAATATTTCCTAAGCTAACATACTTGTAAAATTAAATGAATGGTTTAGTTTTCTCTTTGCGTATACTACGGTTTAGAATATTTTACTATTAGTAGACAATCATGAATAGAGTCTATGTCATGTTAACATGCACTGCTTTTCTTGTATTAGACAATAAAGGTCATATAAAAAATGTTTAGAGTTAGGTACACACCTTTTCTCATAGGTTTAAAAATATGGTTCAGATACTGTACACTTCATGGAAGTTAATTTTTAATTGTCTCTCTATAATTTTCCCTCCTTAAAGCCATTGTACTTCAGCTGATGATTCCCTGAATGAATGCGAGTTGGAACGTTTGTTTTAAATCATTCCTCCACATAAACATCCCAGTAATTCGTCTACAAATAAACATACATTTCTTTGTCGGATGATCGCATCTTTTATGCGGTAGTTAAAATTATAGTTTGTCTGCAGCACATGATTGTGTGTAAATAATGCTTCATGGAAATAGAAATGATGGGCAGTGATTGATGTGCTAATATCATCAATTGGACTGTGGCAAGGTGGGGTTATTTGCCCGGGATCTCCTGCTTATTTTCCCCTGCCCAGGGGTGGCAGCACCGCAATGATGTCTAGAAAAAGGGTAAAGTCTAATTGCTGGTACCTCCAGCGTTTATTTCAGCATAGGCATTCAGTTTACAAACAGAACAGCAAATCATATGCAACTGCACACTGTTGTCCACCACAGTGCTCACAGCAACGCACACGAATTCTTCCAGCAGACCTTCCAGGAAGGTGACTTTGCCCCGACAGGTAATGAGCGAGGGGCTGACTACCCCCTGTCCACTCCGTGTTTCCAGGTCCCTCACAGACCAGCAGCAGGTCTACATAGACCTCAGGCCCCACAGGCCTCCATGGACTTAAGCTCCACAGCTTCAAGGACCCTGAGTTTGTGAGGGAGGGGACATTTAAACTGTGTAGCCGCACAGGTGCAGGTTAACTAAATCAAACACAATGACTGTGCTCAAAGGGCTCTCTACTGGCCACTCTTGCTATTGCACTGTCAAAGGACTATTATGGAAAGAACATTTAATCAATTAAACTATGCAAAATTACCAGCACGTTACTTTCGTAGTGCTTCAGCTCCATCAGCCATTTTGGGCTCCTTCTGGCAACTAAATACGGTGCCATAAAGCTTAATCAAGGCGAGTGGTCCCTGGCTTAAAGCCCAGCCCATAGTACAATTACAGTGGGGATTTAAGCTTCCTGACTCTGCATATAATCAGAGACAGGATGAGTTGTCAGCTGTTAGTGACAGCTGATAACCCAGAGGAGAAGGCAGGATGGGTTTTTAACCCTTTCTGCCTTTTCCTTCCCCAAGTATATAGCGCCCAATGAGCGCTGTGTACTGAAAAGGGAAAGTGGAAGTGTAACTTTCACTATGGGAGCCCGGGGGTCACGTGACTGTCTGGATTCCCTGCTATAGCAGAGCTGTAGGGTCATACTAGACGCTGATCAGCTCTGCCAGTGACTAATGTCAGTACAAGGGTTGTTTTCCCCTGTAACTGGGGCTCCGATGGATGCCCCGGCTACAGAGGGAAAGGGTCTAATAAAAAAAAAAAGGGAATGTCCCCCAGAGGTCTTACATGATGTCATGGGGGACATAGATAGTTAAAAACATAATTACACACATCAGTAACACAAAATTATAGAATAAAACAACAATATAAACATAAGAGAGAAAATAACCAAAAACCAATGCAACCAAAACCGTCACTATAAGCGCCTTGTAATGTAAAACCATACATATTATATATCAAAATGTCCAAAACAAAATGAGGAGCCCGTTCCTATACTTTATTCTAGCGTAAATATACTAATTTGAAAAAAAAATAGAAATGTTAAAAAATCCTTTTTTTTAAGCTTTTTAACTCCAATAAAACAACAACAACAAAAAAAACAGAAAAAAAGTCAGTGAAAAAGATATTTAAAAAATAGCCCTATATGTCACGGAAAAAAACTCAGCAAAAATAATTTTGATAGCTAAAGGAAAAAAAATAGGGCAGTAAAACCACCACATGGGTAAAATCCCTAAAAGGTATCTGGCCTTAAGGTACAAAACAGTTGGGTCCTTAAAGGGGTTGTCCCGCGGCGAAATCAAAAAAAATTTTTTTCAACATACCCCCACATTGTGCACCGTTAAAAACAATCCCTTTGTTAAAAAAACCCCAAAAAACGCTTACCTGCATCCCGTTCGGGCAGTTTCTTCTTTTCTTCTTTTAAAGATGGCCGCCGGTCCTTTCCCAAGGATGCACCGCGGTTTTCTCCCATGGTGCACCGCGGGTCTTCTCCCATGTTGCACCGTGGATGTCTTGCGTTCCACTGCCGATTACAGCCACCTAATTGGCTGATTGGCACCACGTGACGGGGCGGAGCTACGATGACGACGCGCAGACCAGCTCTCCGGCGCGAGCACGCCGGAGCGGCCCCAGTCAACACAGCAGAAGACCGGACAGCGCAAGCGTGTCTAAAGAAGCCAGAAGATGCAGAAATTAGTTGGAGCCATGGAGACGGGGACGCCAGCAACGGAGTGGGTAAGTGTATAACTTCTGTATGGCTCATATTTTATGCACGATGTATATTACAAAGTGCATTAATATGGCCATACAGAAGTGTATAACCCCACTTGATTTCACGGGACAACCCCTTTAAGGGGTTAAGGGCTCAATCACACAAGAGTATTTTTGCTGCACATTAGCACTCCTTCAGAAGAGCGTGTTTGCGCATGCAATATTTGTGTTCACAAAACTCAGAGAATAGAACCCTTTTTTTTCAATGGGTTCATTCGTTTTGCACACACAGATTTTACATGTGCAGAAAAATAGGACCTGCTGTATCTCTCTGCATTTTGCATAGCAAAACTGCCATAAAAGTCTATAGCAGGGGAGAAATTACGCAAGAGGAAGGGTGTGACACTACGCAAAATGCAGGAAAAAAAAGACAGCTGGACCTGATTAGGCTTTAAATAGCTAGTAAATTCCACAGAATATGTGAACTGTCCCTGCACACACAAAAATACAGTAATAAGGGCTGACATATGCAAAACACCCTGATTACCTGGCTCTTCAAAAAATTGCTTATGCTGCGGTGAGCGTGTTTGTACTAATCCTCATCTGAAGACACCTTATCCGCATATTTTTTACATGTGCAATACACAGTACACGGCAAATTCACATGTAACATGCATATTAACTGCATATCTATGCACCCATAGACTATAATTGTGTGTATTATGCACCAAAATAGGGCATGCTGCGTAATACATCTTTGTGAAAAATGTAGGTATGAGTGGCCTGATGTAAACTATGGTGGTTTTAGCACTGTGTTTTACGTGTTTTAAAAAAGAGGCATGTAATATGCAGCCAAAATGTGGGCGAGCCCTTGCTTTGTTTCTTTATTGGACTATGTACTTTAGAAATTGTTTATTATAATTATTGTTTGTTTATGACTTGGCTAAATAAATACTGTACCTGTTCTCTTGCTTGTGTGTTGTCTCTCCATTATCAGCATCATATTCTGCATCTGCTTGGCCTATTGTATGCAGCAGACTGCCACGTAGTAGATTCAGAGGAATATCGGAGGCTGAGGCAATCTTATTTTGGCCCAACTGTTATGATTTGTTGGACCTCATCTATGCCACTTGACATTAGATCATTACCTGGACTAATTCAATGGGTGGCTTGCACCCATACCATTAGCACTGTACCCTTAAGTGCTAACGATATGCTTCCTTCCCACTATTCAAGCCCAGAAAAGTTGTAGCTTAGTATGGCCTACTATGTCCTTTGAAACTGCAGCTGTTCCTGATGTCTCGGGTCATCACAGATGCCTGAAAAAAGACAAGAAAGGCATGGCAAACACCTCATGGTCTGCCATGGATGCACTTAAGTACCTCTTCTATCTGCTACATTTGGCTGCTATATTAGATTGCCTGGCTCCAAGAAGTTATGGCCTAGTGTGGCCTGCTATGGCCCACTGTACTATTGCCTCCCCAGGCCAGTCGAGATCCAAAGATCAGTGCAGTCATGCCCAATATCCATCTGATTAGCTTCCATGAAGTTGAGAAAGCTCCATATATGCAGGCTCTCATTTTCCCATCCCCTCTTCTAAATAGGAGGCACCAAGACGGCTTGTTCAAAACACCACCAGTTGCAACGACGAAAAAATTTCACAGATTCGCAGTGAGTAGGGAAGCCCCAATTTTTGTGACCCTATTCCTGGGGTCCATAGCATCGCCTTCTAGGTAAGAAAAGCACCAACCTTAAAGGGACATGACTTTGAACAGCAGCTCTATCTTCTCTAAGATTACCTTTATATACTTCTAAGTGGCTGTGCTTAAATTTCTTAGGATGCTCTGCACTAATAAAAATATTTGTGTACAATCATAGAACTTACCAACTAGTTTCAAAAAGAAATGCTAGCCTGGTACTGTCTCATTAAATGGTATTAGACCTTCTCACAATGAGTAATTATGCTATCTCATTCCTTATGCAAGGAATTCCATTCCTTACTGCCAAAAGCATCTAAACAATATGTTCAAGTATGTAGAGGATCAAATAACAGAGGTCGTAAAAACAACCTCCCAAAGAGGGGGATGCCAGAAACAATATTTTTGGATTCTATTCCTGATGTAGCAAAATATCTATTTATTGGAAGCCTAGCAGAAGACTATCCAGAACAAATTATAATTGAAAGGTGCACAGAGAACTTAGGACCAAAGCCAGTCCTAATGTTCCTCCCACTTCTTGACTTCATAATCAAAGATACAATCATCAACAAATCCAAAAAACATGATCCATATAACCTAGATGGACAAGATATTTCCATCTTCCAGGACTTAGCTCCACCCATCATAAAGAAACATAGTTTCTGTGACTGATCAATGGCACTCAGAAGTCAGCAATGACTACAGAATATTCAGGGTTAAATGATGTAGTCAAGTGATTAGATGAGCAAGTCCTCATCATTTCACTTCTTTTCAGGGAAAAAAAGACACCCAAATGAGACAATTAGAGAACAAATATGCTCTCGGATTGATGGGGGAGGGTAATAATATGAACAAAATGATATACAGGGGAAATGTAGATGTTCTCTGCTGCCGACTCCCCACACTCCCCTCCCTCTCTCCTCTGCACACACGGACTGAAAAGTGTCAGCTGTAAACTCAGTTTTCAAATGACAGTTGCTTCAGTTCTGTAAGTGCTGCCGAAATTCTTTAAAATGACACAAAGATCATGTAGGCAGCCCTGATAGAACTGGAGCTACTACCATTTAAAATAAAATGAGCTTGTTTGTTCAGAATTGTAATGTCCTTTTCCCACAGAACAAAGAGAACTTGTCCTAAACTGTTGATGGTTTAATTCCTATAAATTTGATCTACCCCTAAGATGATTTAAAATGTCATACTATTGGCAAGATAATAAATTTGTTGACATACTAGCTAGAAAACGTAAGTCCCAATTATTCAATTCTAATATTCGATATATCAGTGATTGTAATAGCAAGTCTGTTGACCCCCAAGTCATTGCAGACACTCACGCTGCCTACTATACCACTCCATGCAAACTGATTAATCAACTCCTAAAACCATCTTACAAGGGCACTAAGCACTTCTTTAACAACATCTCTCTTCTATATATCACAGACCAACAAGTGTCACAGTTTTCCCAACTTGTTTCAACCTTAAAGGTTCTAGAAGCTATACAATATCTTAAAGCTAAAAAAAATTCCCAGTCCTAGGCACACTAATGAGTATTACAAAAAGTATAGTTCTATCCTAGCTCTATTTTTATGTATAGTATTTAACTCAAATATAAACAGTTAATGAGATTAGCCTCAGGGGAAAGACAAATCTATAAGGCTGCACTGAAAACTGTTTGAGGGTATGTTCACATGGCGCAGAAATACTACAGAATTTCTGCAGCAGAAAATTCTGGAGCATTTCCACATCCAAAAAATATCAAAATGTATCCACAGCTGATTTCAGGAGATACAGTGTACAGCGTCCGAGGAGCAGGCCCTCAGCTGCGGAGACAGCCGGGTAGAGAAATAACCTTGTCACAGGGCTCTACTGTCTCTTCACTTCGGGTGGCTCGTTACTGACCGGGGGAGATCACAATGAGTAACCTGAGTTACCTTTTAGTCCTGTTTGTCACGTGACACCAACGTTTCTTCTTCTGCGGCGGATCACCCAACTTGAAAAAAGTAGTCTACACACAGAGGGTATATTCTGAACGAGAACAGGGAACGTTTGGTCCTGTCCGTTTACTCAAACTCTTGATGCAGTAACAATAAAACAGTTCTTGCACAAAACAACTTGTACAGTGTAGAAGCAGTAAGGATTCCCAGAGCATTATGCATCCCCAGTCCTAGTTATCTGTAGGATTTTCCTCCCGGACCAACTCTCTCTGACAGACACTCACTTTAATTGCACATTTGCTGCTTCTTTCTTTCCTGTTACATGTGGTTCGACGCTCTATAAAGGCAACCTCTAGAAGGAGGATTTCTGGCATGGCTACGCTCTGGCAGGAGCAGCAAACCACCTCTCCTCTTCCTCCATCACTCCTCACTGACTCTCTCCTCAAGACTTCTCTCACTCTTCACATCACGTGCACAAAAAACCCAGACACCGATACGTGACTAGACAAACTGATACATTTTCCAGACACCAGACAGTAACCCTTTCATGCCTGCAGGTGTCAATAAACATAAATCTGATGTATTCCACATTTAAGACAATAATACAAGACAAACATAAAACATGTATTCTGAGGTGCTGGAGGGGACCCCAAAACTCTGGGCCACTGCACAGTGCTCCCCTCACATTGCAATACTAGTGCGATCATCATGCTCCAGCACCCAGCAGACTCTATCGAGTGCTGAGCTGCTGGTGAGGAGATACCACGTCCATATCACCTAACTGCTAGAGGATGCTGGGTGCCAGATACATGATGAAAGCTTGAGCATTGCGAGGTGAAGGGAGAGCCGTGCCTGCTGAAATCAGCTGTGGATATACAGCTGGTTTCAAGTCAAAGTTCATAACAATGATGTGGATTTTTACTGTTATGGATGCAGAAATGCATTTCCGCCCCGTGTGAACATATAGTTACATACACTGAAAAATAGTGGCAGGGTCTTCACATGTGGATAAATCTTCCTATTTGCCGTATCCTCTCATAGAAGGTTTCAAGAAATTTGGGATAATTAACCAAGATTGAATGTCAACAAAGAAATTGATTCTTTCAAGTTTCTCAGAATAAGACTCCTGCTTCCTGCCATTTTAAAAGACTTATGGTCCGTTTACACTCGATGTTCCTAATCAACAATATTGCTCCCTGCCAGACTCAGAGGAAGGATGACAGAAATGGTTATTACATCCCTGATAACTAATTTTCAAAGCACCAATTGTTTGATGGTAGATTGAAAAGTTGTGTTTAAAGGGGCCTTTAGGAATGATGGGAAGATAATAAGAAGAGGGGCATAGCAGTATACCCAGTGCCAGAATATTTGTAGAAATGTGTTTTATAAATACCTTATTACTAGGTAAGATAATCATCAGAAAATATTGAAAATATTACTTAGGTGAGTGAGAGAGCATCAGGACTATGGGCCGCGGCACTGGTAGGTAAAGCTATTAAAAAAATCAATAAGGTTATTTAATGGTACCTAGCTCATATCACTAATGGCTGCCAGGAACCAGTGGCCAGCCCCTGTAATTAAAAGCAGGCTGCGCAGACTTCTTAGATATATTATTATTAGAGATGAGCGAGCACCAAAATGCTCGGGTGCTCGTTACTCGAGACAAACTTTTCGCGATGCTCGAGGGTTCGTTTCGAGTAATGAACCCCATTGAAGTCAATGGGCGACTCGAGCATTTTTGTATATCACCGATGCTCGCTAAGGTTTTCATTTGTGAAAATATGGGCAATTCAAGAAAGTGATGGGAACGGCACAGAAACGGATAGGGCAGGCGAGGGGCTACATGTTGGGCTGCATCTCAAGTTCACAGGTCCCACTATTAAGCCACAATAGCGGCAAGAGTGGGCCCCCCCCCCTCCCAACAATTTTTACTTCTGAAAAACCCTCATTAGCAAGGCATACCTTAGCTAAGCACCACACTACCTCCAACAAAGCACAATCACTGCCTGCATGACACTCCGCTGCCACGTCTCCTGGGTTACATGCTGCTCAACCCCCCCCCCCTGCACGACCCAGTGTCCACAGCGCACACCAAAGTGTCCGTGCGCAGCCTTCAGCTGCCCTCATGCCACATGCAGGCCTCATAGCCACACCACCCTCATGTCTATTTATAAGTGCGTCTGCCATGAGGAGGAACTGCAGGCACACACTGCAGAGGGTTGGCACGGCCAGGCAGCGACCCTCTTTAAAAAAGGCGGGGCGATAGCCCATAATGCTGTACAGAAGCAATGAGAAATCCAATCCTGTGCCACCTCCATCAGGAGCTGCACACGTGGGCATAGCAATGGGGAACCCATCTGCATGCCCCAGTCAGACCGGGGTTTTTTATAAATAGTCTCAGGCAGGTACAACTCCGCAATGGGAATTCCGTGTGCACCCACAGCATGGGTGGCTCCCTGGAACCCACCGGCTGTACATAAATGTATCCCATTGCAGTGCCCATCACAGCTGAGGTAACGTCCGATTAAATGCAGGTGGTCTTCAGCTCACACTGCATGCCCCAGTCTGACCGGGGTTTTTAATACAAAGACACTGGCAGGTACAAATCCCTAATGTGAAGTCCCTGTGGACACACAGCATGGGTGGCTCCCTGGAACCCACCGGCGGTACATAAATAAATCCCATTGCATTGCCCATCACAGCTGAGGTAACATCAGGTTTAATGCAGGTGGGCTTCGGCCCACACTGCATGCCCCAGTCAGACTGGGGTTCTTTAGAAGTGGACACATGGAGTTACAACTCCGTGTGGACCGACAGCATGGGTGGGTCCCAGGAAGCCACCGGCGGTACATAAATATATCCCATTGCATTGCCCATTATAGCTGAGGTAACGTCAGGTTTAATGCAGGTGGGCTTCGGCCCACACTGCATGCCCCAGTCAGACTGGGGTTCCTTAAAAGTGGACACATGGAGTTACAACTCCGTGTGGACCGACATCATGGGTGGCTCCCTGGAACCCACCGGCGGTACATAAATATATCCCATTGCAGTGCCCATCACAGCTGAGGTAACGTCAGGTTTAATGCAGGTGGGCTTCAGCCCACACTGCATGCCCCAGTCTGACTGGGGTTTTTTATAAATAGTCTCAGGCAGGTACAACTCCGCAATGGGAATTCCGTGTGCACCCACAGCATGGGTGGCTCCCTGGAACCCACCGGCTGTACATAAATGTATCCCATTGCAGTGCCCATCACAGCTGAGGTAACGTCCGATTAAATGCAGGTGGTCTTCAGCTCACACTGCATGCCCCAGTCTGACCGGGGTTTTTAATACAAAGACACTGGCAGGTACAAATCCCTAATGTGAAGTCCCTGTGGACACACAGCATGGGTGGCTCCCTGGAACCCACCGGCAGTACATAAATAAATCCCATTGCATTGCCCATCACAGCTGAGGTAACATCAGGTTTAATGCAGGTGGGCTTCGGCCCACATTGCATGCCCCAGTCAGACTGGGGTTCTTTAGAAGTGGACACATGGAGTTACAACTCCGTGTGGACCGACAGCATGGGTGGGTCCCAGGAAGCCACCGGCGGTACATAAATATATCCCATTGCATTGCCCATCATAGCTGAGGTAACGTCAGGTTTAATGCAGGTGGGCTTCGGCCCACACTGCATGCCCCAGTCAGACTGGGGTTCCTTAAAAGTGGACACATGGAGTTACAACTCCGTGTGGACCGACAGCATGGGTGGCTCCCTGGAACCCACCGGCGGTACATAAATATATCCCATTGCAGTGCCCATCACAGCTGAGGTAACGTCAGGTTTAATGCAGGTGGGCTTCAGCCCACACTGCATGCCCCAGTCTGACTGGGGTTCTTTAGAAGTGGACACATGTAGTTACAACTCTATGTGGACCGACAGCACAGGTGGGTCCCAGGAAGCCATCGGCGGTACATAAATATATCCCATTGCATTGCCCATCACAGCTGAGGTAACGTCAGGTTTAATGCAGGTGGGCTTCGGCCCACACTGCATGCCCCAGTCAGACTAGGGTTCTTTAGAAGTGGACACATGGAGTTACAGCTCCGTGTGGACCGACAGCATGGGTGGCTCCCTGGAAGCCACCGGCGGTACATAAATATATCGCATTGCAGTGCCCATCACAGCTGAGGTAACGTCAGGTTTAATGCAGGTGGGCTTCGGCCCACACTGCATGCCCCAGACTGACCGGGGTTTTTAATACATAGACACTGGCAGGTACAAGTCCCTAATGTGAAGTCCCTGTGGACCCACAGCATGGGTGGCTCCCTGGAACCCACCGGCGGTACATAAATATATCCCATTGCAGTGCCCAGCACTGCTGAGGTAACGTCAGCTTTAATGCAGGTGGGCTAAAAATTAGTAGGATTACACTGTAGGCGAGGGCCCAAAAAATTGGTGTACCAACAATACAAATGTACTTCAGAAAAATTGCCCATGCCCAACCAAGAGGGCGGGTGAATCCCATTAATCGCTTTGGTTAATGTGGCTTAATTGGTAACTAGGCCTGTAGGCAGCCCAGTTCAAATAAAAATTGGGTCAGGTGCAAGTTTCAACGCTTTATTGAATTGAGAATTGAAATGTATAAACATTGTTTACAAAAGTTATATGACTGAGCCTTGTGGGCATAAGAAAAATTGCACGTTCGGCGTGATTACGTGAGGTTTCAGGAGGAGGAGCAGGAGGAGGAGGATGAATATAATACACAGATTGATGAAGCTAAAAGGTTCCCGTTTTTGATGGTGATAGAGAACGATGCTTCCATCTGCGGGTGCAGCCTATGTATTGTTTAGGGTGCAGCCTATATATCGCTGCTGTCTGCTGGTGGAGAAGAGAACTCTGGGGAAATCCAGGCTTTGTTCATCTTGATGAGTGTAAGCCTGTCGGCACTGTCGGTTGACAGGCGGGTACGCTTATCCGTGATGATTCCCCCAGCCGCACTAAACACCCTCTCTGACAAGACGCTAGCCGCAGGACAAGCAGGCACCTCCAGGGCATACAGCGCGAGTTCAGGCCACGTGTCCAGCTTCGACACCCAGTAGTTGTAGGGGGCAGAGGCGTCACGGAGGACGGTCGTGCGATCGGCTACGTACACCCTCACCATCCTTTTACAGTGCTCCCGCCGACTCATCCTTGACTGGGGAGCGGTGACACAGTCTTGCTGGGGAGCCAGAAAGCTGTCAAAGGCCTTAGAGAGTGTTCCCCTGCCTGTGCTGTACATGCTGCCTGATCTCCGCGCCTCCCCTGCTACCTGGCCCTCGGAACTGCGCCTTCTGCCACTAGCACTGTCGGATGGGAATTTTACCATCAGTTTGTCCGCCAGGGTCCTGTGGTATAGCATCACTCTCGAACCCCTTTCCTCTTCGGGTATGAGAGTGGAAAGGTTCTCCTTATACCATGGGTCGAGCAGTGTGTACACCCAATAATCCGTAGTGGCCAGAATGCGTGTAACGCGAGGGTCACGAGAAAGGCATCCTAACATGAAGTCAGCCATGTGTGCCAGGGTACCTGTACGCAACACATGGCTATCCTCACTAGGAAGATCAATTTCAGGATCCTCCTCCTCCTCCTCCTCCTCAGGCCATACATGCTGAAAGGATGACAGGCAAGCAGCATGGGTACCCTCAGCAGTGGGCCAAGCTGTCTCTTCCCCCTCTTCCTCATGCTCCTCCCCCTCCTCCTCCTGAACGCGCTGAGATATAGACAGGAGGGTGCTCTGACTATCCAGCGACATACTGTCTTCCCCCGCCTCCCTTTCCGAGCGCAAAGCGTCTGCCTTTATGCTTTGCAGGGAACTTCTCAAGAGGCATAGCAGAGGAATGGTGACGCTAATGATTGCAGCATCGCCGCTCACCATCTGGGTAGACTCCTCAAAGTTTCCAAGGACCTGGCAGATGTCTGCCAACCAGGCCCACTCTTCTGTAAAGAATTGAGGAGGCTCACTCCCACTACGTCACCCATGTTGGAGTTGGTATTCCACTATAGCTCTACGCTGCTCATAGAGCCTGGCCAACATGTGGAGCGTAGAGTTCCACCGTGTGGGCACGTCACACAGCAGTCGGTGCACTGGCAGATGAAACCGATGTTGCAGGGTGCGCAGGGTGGCAGCGTCCGTGTGGGACTTGCGGAAATGTGCGCTGAGCCGGCGCACCTTTCCGAGCAGGTCTGACAAGCGTGGGTAGCTTTACAGAAAGCGCTGAACCACCAAATTAAAGACATGGGCCAGGCATGGCACGTGCGTGAGGCTGCCGAGCTGCAGAGCCGCCACCAGGTTACGGCCGTTGTCACACACGACCATGCCCAGTTGGAGGCTCAGCGGCGAAAGCCAGCGGTCGGTCTGCTCTGTCAGACCCTGCAGCAGTTCGTGGGCTGTGTGCTTCTTCTCTCCTAAGCTGAGTAGTTTCAGCACGGCCTGCTGACGCTTGGCCCCCGCTGTGCTGCCACACCGCGCGACACCGACTGCTGGCGACGTGCTGCTGCTGACACATCTTGATTGCGAGACAAAGGTTGCGTAGGAGGAGGGTGGTTTAGTGGAGGAAGCATACACCGCCGCAGATACCAGCACCGAGCTGGGGCCCGCAATTCTGGCGGTGGGTAGGACGTGAGCAGTCCCAGGCTCTGACTCGGTCCCAGCCTCCACTAAATTCACCCAATGTGCCGTCAGGGAGATATAGTGGCCCTGCCCGCCTGTGCTTGTCCACGTGTCCGTTGTTAAGTGGACCTTGCCAGTAACCGCGTTGGTGAGGGCGCGTACAATGTTGCGGGAGACATGGTCGTGCAGGGCTGGGACGGCACATCGGGAAAAGTAGTGGCGACTGGAAACCGAGTAGCGGGGGGCCGCCGCCGCCATCATGTTTTTGAAAGTCTCCGTTTCCACAAGCCTATACGGCAGCATCTCCAGGCTGATCAATTTGGCTATGTGCACGTTTAACGCTTGAGCGTGCGGGTGCGTGGCTGCGTACTTGCGCTTGCGCTCAAACTCTTGTGCTAGCGACGGCTGGACGGTGCGCTGAGAGACATTGGTGGATGGGGCCGAGGACAGTGGAGGTGAGGGTGCAGACCGGGAGACAGTCGTGCCTGTGTCCTGAGAGGGGGATGGATCTCAGTGGCAGGTTGGGGCACAGGGGGAGAGGCAGTGGGGCAAACCGGAGGTGGTGATTGGCCTTCGTCCCACCTTGTGGGGTGCTTGGCCATCATATGCCTGCGCACGCTGGTGGTGGTGAGGCTTGTGGTGGTGGCTCCATGGCTGATCTTGGCGCGACACAGGTTGCACACCACAGTTCGTCGGTCGTCTGCACTCTCAGTGAAAAACTGCCACACCTTTGAGCACCTCGGCCTCTGCAGGGTGGCATGGCGCGAGGGAGCGCTTTGGGAAACAGTTGGTGGATTATTCGGTCTGGCCCTGCCTCTACCCCTGGCCACCCCACTGCCTCTTCCAACCTGCCCTGCTGCTGCACTTGCCTCCCCCTCTGAAGACCTGTCCTCAGTAGGCTTAGCAAACCAGGTGGGGTCAGTCACCCCATTGTCCTGCTGCTCTTCCTCCGAATCCTCTGTGCGCTCCTCCCTCGGACTTACTACAATTACTACTACCTGAGTGATAGACAACTGTGTCTCATCGTCGTCGTCCTCCTCACCCACTGAAAGCTCTTGAGACAGTTGCCGGAAGTCTCCAGCCTCATCCCCCGGACCCCGGGAACTTTCAAAAGGTTGGGCATCGGTCACGACAAACTCCTCCGGTGGGAGAGGAACCATTGCTGCCCATTCTGGGCAGGGGCCCAAGAACAGTTCCTGGGAGTCTGCCTGCTCCTCAGAATGTGTCATTGTAATGTAGTGAGA
Organism: Eleutherodactylus coqui; assembly: GCF_035609145.1. Lineage (NCBI taxonomy): Eukaryota > Metazoa > Chordata > Amphibia > Anura > Eleutherodactylidae > Eleutherodactylus > Eleutherodactylus coqui. Next base: position 308,784,446 of record NC_089837.1, read on the forward strand.
AGGCTGGGAGGAAGGAGGAGCAGCAGCCAGAGGATTCAGAGTTGCAGCAGTGAACGGTGTAGAACTCTGGGTGGTCGATAGATTGCTAGATGCACTTTCTGCCATCCACGACAGGACCTGCTCACACTGCTCATTTTCTAATAAAGGTCTACCTCGTGGACCCATTAATTGTGAGATTAATCTGGGGACGCCAGAAACGTGCCTCTCTCCTAATCCCGCAGCAGTCGGCTGCGATACACCTGGACCAGGAGCTCGGCCTGCGCCCACACCCTGACTTGGGCTTCCGCGTCCTCGCCCGCGTCCACGTCCTCTAGGCCTACCCCTACCCCTCAGCATGGTGTATTACCAGTAGTGCAGAAACAGAACGCTGTTATTAAATGTGCCGATTATTGGCCTGTGGTTGGAGGCTGACTTCGCTTACGGACCGCACAGCAGAGCCAGGAAAGAATTTTGCGCAAGCCTGTAGTGAGACGTAGGTGCGTATGACTGAGCTAGTCGATTTCACAGCGCAGAAGCAGTCAAGTGTCCAAAGGCCACTAGTAGGCCTTAAGTATTTTGCTTCTATTTTTTTAAAAGCTGAGCTGAGATAGCAGACAGATACTGTAGGCAGCGTATATATGTATACTGTTTCCCTCTGGATGGGATGACGGCGGTGATGTAACGGGCAACGCAGTGCCAGGAAAGAATTTTCCGCAAGCCTGCTGTAACACTTAGCTGCGTAATAATTAGGACTACTACCCCCAGCAGATACGCAGTACACTCAAGACGATCACAGGCAGCCCAAAGATAGTATTTTTCCCAAATTTGTTTGAAAAAGCCCACTGCCTATATAGACAGTATATCTCTTTCCCTGCCTCACCAGTACTGGCCCTATACTATGTACAAGGACTGCAGACTGTTTCCCTCTGGAGGGGATGACGGCAGTGATGTAACGGGCAACGCAGAGCCAGGAAACAATTTTGCGCAAGCCTGCTGTAACACTTTGCTGCGTAATAATTAGGACTACTACCCCCAGCAGAGACGCAGTACACTCAAGACGATCACAGGCAGCCCAAAGATAATATTTTTCCCAAATTTGTTTGAAAAAGCCCACTGCCTATATAGACAGTATATCTCTTTCCCTGCCTCACCAGTACTGGCCCTATACTATGTACAAGGACTGCAGACTGAGGACGCAATGCTCTGCACGCCCGATATACAAAAAAAAAAAAAGTGCAACACTGCTCACAGCAGCCTTAACAGCCTAAGAAGGACCGTTGGGGTTCTTCAAGCCTAAAATAACTCCTAACGCTCTCCCTATAGCAGCAGCAGCATCAGCAGCACTGTCCCTGATCTCTGTCAGAACGCATCTGTGGCGAGCCGCGGGAGGGGCAGATTTAAATACTCGGGTGACACCTGATCTCCCCAGCCACTCACTGCAGGGGGGTGGTATAGGGCTGGAACGTCACAGGAGGAAGTTGTAATGCCTTCCCTATCTTTCTATTGGCCAGAAAAGCGCGCTAATGTCTCATAGATGAAAGTGAAAGTAACTCGAACATCGCGTGGTGCTCGTCTCGAGTAACGAGCATCTCGAACACCCTAATACTCAAACGAGCATCAAGCTCGGACGAGTACGCTCGCTCATCTCTAATTATTATACATTAAAACTCAACATTCAAATTAAAATAAAACCCTGCTGCACGATTTGTTTTTCATAGATTGAAATTGCATACCCCTGTGTGAATGAGGCCCAATGGTGCAAGTTACCTGACCATATTGATTGTATATCATGCCTTCTGCCAGAAGCTCTATAAGCATAACATATATAAAAGACAATTAGATGTGTCCCTCTGTAAATTAAATTTAACACAGATAAAATCCAATAAGTGGAAGGGTTGGAATAGTGACCAAGTATATAAAATAATGGCTGCAAGCCTTGAATTTGCGCTATATTCTAAACAAGAATGTGTTTACTGCTTTTATTGTGTCCAACTGTAGGAACTGGAAAAGTGTTCAGAAGGCTCTATCTTGTTGGATCAGTTTAATAGACCATGTCATACCATTAGTTTCTTATCATTGCATGAATCCCTTTCAATCTAGCTTAGTAAGCATGAGAAAAGCACCAGTATTGTAGCAAAGATTGTGATGCTTCCATAAGTATAACTCCAGTATCGATTTCCTGTTTGATCTGACTTCAGGCATAAGAAGATGGGGTCTAAAAAATGGCGCTCTGTGAGGCTTCGTAAGCTTGCTGAGGTGCGGGGGTCTCAAAGTGTAGGTGCTCAACAAGCTGCTCCAGGAACTGCAGGAAGGTGAATGTTCCCAGGGACTTCTTGTAAATTATGTAGGCATTACAGGTAGCGATCTGAATAATGCCAGGTTCATACGGTCGTATGTGGAATCCGCTTGTGGAGACTGTGAGCTCAGCCGGTGCCTTGCATATGGTCGCTTAATCTATTGCGCATAACTGCATACTCACACAGGCGGTACTGAACAATACACCTCTTTTTATTTACATTTCCTGCGCCATCGCTTAGCGAGGATGCAGCTACCAGCAGCAGTAGTTGCATATGGGCTACAGATATGTTTGCAACCATAGAGCACAATGGGCTCTATGTTGTGAATATCCGTGGTAAAATAGAACATGCTGTGTTCTGTTTTCTGCGAGTGGATTACGTAATTCCGATCCGCTAATGTGAGCAAATTTGTGTAATCCAATGCATTTGATTGATCCATGTATTACCGCGGATCAAACGCATGCGAAATCTGCAATTCCTAGCCAATCGTGTGAGACTGGCCTAAAGTAGATCACTACCTTTTTATCACGTGACTGGGGACCGCTCAACAAGGCCACCAGTGACTGCTTCAGGCTCCTGGTAGCCGGGAGCAAGGAGACTTTAAATTTCCCGGGCCCTCTCCATCTCCAGCGCAGGTGTCTGTCATTTTGCCAGCAGCGCATGCACAGAAGCCAGGGAAGGTCCGCGGAGGAGGATCGCGTTGGGGTTCAAATGCGGAGGCCTCCTGTAAGAAGTTTCATCTCCCCTCAACAATCGCATCAGTAAGGGTAGATTAAACTTCAACTTTTTTAAAACTTTTACGTGATCACCATTATCCATTGGATAATGGCGATCACAAGACTGGGGACCTTTCACCGCGGCCCTCGGTCACTGCTCCATGCTCTCTGCCAACTTTAGTAGCCAGGAGCAGGGAAAGTTTAAATTTCCTGGGCCCTCCGCAGCATCTGTGCTGGTGCTCACCATTTTGCCAAACATGGGGAGAGGTCTGCGCATAAAGGTCCCATTGAGGCACATCGCCGGAGGCTTTAGGTAAATAATTTCACACACCCCCCCCCCCCTCCCTTACAGATCAGATCCGTGACAGGAGCGGAAACTTTAACTTTTTTTCACTTTTACATGATCGCTGATATCCATTTGATAACGACGATTACGTGAACAGGGACCATGTACTGCGGTCCCTTTTGAAATCTCCAGACTCTTGGCTTGGCAGCCAGGAGCAGGGAGATTTTAAATTACCCAGACAATTCTCAGCTTGTGTGTATGCGTCCGCCATTTTGGAGACAGGCGAATACGCAGATACCGAGATAAGGTCCACGGATAAATCCAGGGGCCTTAGGTATGTAATTTCATCTCCCTTTACGGATATGATCCATGAGGGGAGCTAAAACTTAAACCTTTTTTTTACTCTTCATTTACTTTTATGCGATCACCGTTATCCATTGGATAACAGCAATCGTGTGCCTGGGGATCACTCACTGCGGCCCCCCATGACAGCTCCATGCTCTCGGCTACCGGCGACAGCTGGAAGCTGTCACATACACAGCCCCCACAGCTTTAAACCCCAGGGCGAGTGTGTTTTTATGGCCCTGGGGATTAAAGCCTACAAACCCTGGGCATAAAAACACATATGGGCAGTCACTAAGGGGTTAACTAGATATAGAGGACAGAAAGTCTCAGTAACAGAATAGAAGGCATATATTTTACTGTAACCACAGTGTGACTATTAAAGTAAAGACTCATGGTGTTAAAATTGCCCAAAGTCATTCAGGTATTATTCAGTGTGCTTCAAATGGTTTCCTTCTTTCCTTTGTAAAACGGACTTGAATTTGACTTTGGAAAGCCAGTCACTGCTATACTGGCAATTGATGATGGGACGGTTTACATGCAGCAATCACTAGAATATTGTGCACGTATATACACACATTTTCAACCTGTTAGATTAATTTGTGTTACATGCAGTAAATACCCCTAAGTGTGTCATACTGCCTGCAAAACCATGAGAACCCGGACATGGGGCACATCCACATAGAGCAGTTTCACTCAGATACCAATACATGTTCTGTGTAAATAAGCATCAGCGTTGACTGAATTGATCATATATTCATAAGGATGGAGACAATATCCAAGTCATTCATACCAGTTTTTTCTTCTACCAATTATGTCTTCTGCCCATCATTATGTGTAAACACAAGGTTTAGTGAATGATACAGCATTAGTAATTGGGGATCACTTATTCATAACTGCTTTTCATAAATGAGGCTTTTTACTAATGTCCTTTAATGCTAAGACTGGGTGGATCTGAATGTAAATCAGCAGCAAACAGACATGAATAATAATAATGTTCATGGTACTGAATCATTAAATGGGAAAATATAGACAGAGAAGATTTTTTGACAAATCAAATAAACATAGGTTAAAAAATTTTCTAAAATATTGCAAGTTGAGGAGGTTTTCTATTGAAACGTTTCCACCTAAATTCAAAAATGACTTTTGAAGTTATACCCTCTTTAAGATTAGCATGGTGGCTCAGTGCTTAGTCCTGTTGCCTTGTAGTGATGAGGTCCTGGGTTCAATCAGAACAAGATCCCCATGGAGTTAGTATGATATTCCTGTGTTTGTGTGGGTTTTCTCTGGGTACTTCAGTTACACTCCAAAAACATACTAACAGGTGAACGTAGACTGTGAGCTCGTAAGGGGAAATCAAGTTATGTACAGAGCTGTGGAATAAGCATGAGCTATATAGATATGTAAAAATATGTGGTACTGTATAGAGATGAGCGAACCTACTCGGCCACGCCCCTTTTTCGCCCCGAGCGCCGCGATTTTCGAGTACTTCCGTACTCGGGCGAAAAGATTCGGGGGGCGCCGTGGGTGAGTGGGGGGTTGCAGCGGGGAGTGGGTGGGGGGGGAGAGGGAGAGAGAGAGAGCTTCCCTCTGTTCCCCGCTGCTACCCCCGCTCCGCCACGCCTCCCCCCGCCCCCCGGCACCTCCCGAATCTTTTCACCTGAGTACGGAAGTACTTGAAAATCGCGGGGCTCGATCGTGTAATTACTCGAAACGAGTACGTTCGCTCATCTCTAGTACTGTATATTCATTTTGAAAAAGCTGCATGAGAGTCTTTTCAAGAGTATTTGTTAGAACTTTTGGAAACCGTAAGATCGACAACTGCAGAGAAATAGTCTTTAAAATCTGACAAACAAATGAGCTGTAACATGTCTTTGAAGATGCATCTATTGGACTTGCATGTGGATTTCTTGCCTGCAAATCTGGATTCAGCAAGTGATGAATATGATGATGAACAGCTCCACCAGGACATAATGGAAAAATTGTGCCAATTGGAGTGAGGGTATGCCAGCTGATTACTATTAGCGGTCATTCCCACTATTTCACCATGGGTTACGTGTGCGATGTATATGCTTGATATACACAGTGAATGGAGTCAATGAATGAGTCTATTGGTTTTCATTGAACCATTCACATTATTACATTGTGCGTAATATGCGTGTGACAAAGAACACAGCATGTTCTATTTCACCACGTATTACGCACATACAGCCCTTTTGATCACTATGGGTTGCATGTTCAATGCTGTCCATAGGCAATGCATTGTGTATGGGAGGCATTACATACGAAACACCATTAGGAAACAGAGCGGGAATAAAAAAATATATACGGCATAAACCACCACCTCCCCTCGGCTCCCACAGCAGCAAAACGCTGTATGATCCACTCAGCATTTTACGCATACGGCCATGGGAATAAGCCCTTATACCTTTCATAGGGATGCTCTGAAGGCAAAGTACAACAGGAAATATTCTCTAAAAGAAACAATTAATCTGGATTTCTCAGTGCAAAAGACTTTTCTTCCTTTATTATTTTCTTCTATTACATAGATAAAACTGCTAGACACGTTTCGGCCGATAAACGGCCTTACAGCAGGAAATATCACACTTTTACCTTTTAGCCTCACATGGGGCAAATTTGCCGCGGGATTTCGCTGCGGCAAATCCGCCTGCGGCCCCTAATACTTGGATTCGCCAGCCATGTGGACGAGATTTGTCAAAAATCCGGGACGCAGCATGTCCTTTTTTTTTTTTTTTTGCTGTAGCAAGGCTCTCCTCCATGGGAGAGCCGGCCGCAACAGAAAAGCATGCAGTGAAACTGCTCCAAAACTCTCGGATAAGTGTCGCAGGTTTTGAAGCTGCGCTTTCCTGACAAACATCTTGCGGTTTTCGCTGTGGCAAAACTGCAGGATTTTCGCCGAGAATGCGACCCGTGTGACCCCAGCCTTAGGTCTACAGTGCTTTACTCTGTGCAGATTGTAAATAGGGGTAGTACTGTAAACTTCAAGTGAGTGTCACAGAAAATCTCTGCATGATTGGGAAATTCTAGATTTAAATACTATTAAAATCACCAATGCCTCATTCTGTTATAAAAAAAAAATGTTGACTAGTGTAATTTACATTTTAGAGAAACTCAACCCCTTGTAACCACTCAAAGACTTATTTTACTAAGATTATTGGACACTGCAAAACCCCATTGATGTGAAAGGCATTATGTTTGGAATGTCATACCAGAGATTTCATGTAATACATTTAGCTATTAGAGTTTGGGAAATCAGTGGATGTCTGAACTTGTGGATTGCACCATTGTTGTCTTCTAACACATTCAGTGAGCGAATTCCTTCTTCATACAACTAACTATAGATTGCATCTCGTAGTTTCTTTCTCTGCTGTCAGAACATTTACAGTCCAACTTAAAATACACCCCAGGGGAGGCTTCAATTGGGCATATTTTCACGAGTTTTGGCATGCAGAAAATTAGCGTGCACTATGCGCAGTGATCTGAGCCTGTTTATTTCAATGGGCAAACTCACATTTCCTTTTTTTTCCATGCACATTATGTGTACGCAGAAAAAAAACGCAGCATACTCTACTGTTATGTGCATTCTCACACCGAAGGTCACCATAGACGTCTATGGGAGGTATGCAAATGCGCCTCAATGCACATAAATGTGCAGTACACTGCACAATTCAGTGAAATAACGAACACAGCTGAATATCATTAGGCTAAGTAGCCATTTAAATCAAGGTGTGTTCGTCTGCTGCACCCAATTGAACATAGCACTAAAAGTACAGTAAAAAACACCAATACTCAAACAAAAAAGCCTTGTTCGTAGTGCAAATATATTGCAGTAAGGCGCACACGAAAAAACGTATACACCCGTGTGAAGCCATCCTAATTGCGGTTGCACATGGGCGTAGACACATATACGCTTGCTATCACCGGACGTATATGCGCTATGCAGGGTGCACGATTGCAGGCTATTGCATTTAAATTTGTGTTTTTTACTGTACTCTATTGCGCTGCGAAGACCACTGTTCCCCGCAGCGCTATGTTACAGTGGGTGGGACAACCTAATCAGTAGGCAGGTCAGCTGGCTTGGTAGGTCCAGGTGTTTTTATTTAAGCCCACAAGATCACGCAGTTCACTGCACGTTTTCGGGCAGACGGGGGCCTTCCGTGTGCAATTGCACACCAAAATAAAGCATGTCATGTTTTTTTTACCACACACGGAATGCACGTGGAAAAAAAACCTGTGAAGTAGCCCATTTAATTCAATGGATTCTATTCGCTATGCATTTGGCAGGCAGATTTTGTCGCCGCGAATGCACATGCAAATGCACCTATATGCAGCAGCCCAGAGGGTGGGATCCAACACAGCATTTTTTGGAAAATGTGCTTCCAGTTTTTTATACAATTTTGTGAACCAAAGCCAGATGCAGAACCAGCAGGAATGAAAAGTAGAAGTTCTTCCTTTATAGGGCTCAGTCACACGGGCGCATTGGCACCCGTACACCGGCGCCGATGCGCCCGTGTGACTGACAGTTAGAAGACGGCCGTACCTGAAGACGGACGTCTCTCTGCAGCGCTGATGAAAGAACACATAACCGCAATGAAACCGGTCACATGTTCTTTCCTCCGGCGCTGCAGAGAGGTGTCCGTCTTCAGGTACGGGCGTCTGCTGGCTTCAGTAACACAGGCGCCGATGCGCCCGTGTGACTGAGCCCATAGTTTTATCCTGGTACTTGTGGGTTATCGCTTACCACTTTTTTAATATATACCATTCTACGCTATCTTGTAGGCTATTGCCGCGTTGATACCTCCTGAATAATATTATAAAGATTTATGTTTTGAGAAATAAAAAGAGTTTAAGAAATAAAAAGTGGAGTATTTTATGCATATGTATTGGTGAAACATTTGTGAAATTAATTTAAAAATTGGTGACCGATAACCCACAAGTACCCTTATTCTTCACTTCTGGCTTCGGCTAAAAAACTGCATCAAAACCTGCAAGTACATTTTCTATAAAATGCTGTCTGTGAAGCCGCCCTAATAAACACAGTCATACAATGTACTATAGTTGTCAGTTTTAACTCCAATTTCTATTTTTTCAGTAAAATACAATGCATCTGATTCAACCAGGAATTTGAATAACATCAAATTCAACACAAAGGATCATAATCCTTAGGGCTTCGAAAGACGAATGTGAAATGCTGTGATTATGTGTGCAGGAAATTCGTGGAGAATAGAACCTATTAATTTCAATAGGTTCATTCTCACATCTTTTTTTGTGCCCATTGTTTTTGCATGTGCAAAAAAATTAGGACCTGCTCTATCTTTCTGCATTTTACACACCAAAGATCCCCAAAGAGGTCTATGGGAGGTGTGCAAACACACATAGGTATCTGATATATGCAGTGCATACCCGCATCTCATTAGGCAAATTAGCCTTTTGAATCAGGGCAGTGTGATTCCCCCATCCATGTGAATGAGCAGTGCCTATGCAAATACACTCCAGATTTGTGCAAGCATGAGCGCTAAAAAATTACGCAGGATTGAGCGCATTAAGTTACACACTCATCTGTCAAAGCTCTTAAAATCAGTTTTCCCACCTAAGTGGAAAAATTGGTGTAAGGGCTTAAACACATGCTCGTGACTCTAAACGTTTTGCAGGCCAGAAAATCATGCCTGCAAAATGTGACAAAACAAAACCATTGATTTGAATGGTTTCACTTTCACTTGTGTGATTCTCACGCGATATTACTACACACGAGAAAAGATACGTCCTGCCCTGTATTTCAGCTTTCTCTTTTCACACGCAATAGCACAGAGTTTGAACAATTAAAAAAACTACTTTTCACTTGTTCATGCACAAATATGCTCCGTAACGGTGAGCGTATGAGTGCAGGTCCTGGTCCCCAGAAGCCCTAAGTTACAACTCCATGCTCAGCCCAATGTGCTTATTAATTCCTCAGCCAATAATGACAGAAGATAAAGCTGCTCTATTGATTGTACAGATTGTGCAAGACAGATTCAGTCTGTCCTGTTAACTTAAAGGGGTTGTCTCGCGAAAGCAAGTGGGGTTATACACTTCTGTATGGCCATATTAATGCACTTTGTAATATACATCGTGCATTAATTATGAGCCATACAGAAGTTATTCACTTACCTGCTCCGTTGCTAGCGTCCTCGTCGCCATGGATCCATCTAAATTTTCTGTCTTCTGGCGTTTTTAGACGCGCTTGCGCAGTCCGGTCTTCTCCCTGGTGAATGGGGCTGCTCGTGCCGGAGAGCTGGTCCTCGTAGCTCCGCCCCGTCACGTGTGCCGATTCCAGCCAATCAGGAGGCTGAAATCGGCAATGGACCGCACAGAGCCCACGGTGCACCATGGGAGAAGACCCGCGGTGCATCGTGGGTGAAGATCCCGGCGGCCATCTTGGTAAAGGAAGAAAGAAGTCGCCGCAGCGCGGGGATTCGGGTAAGTAATAAACTTTTTTTTTTTTTAACCCATCCCTTGGGTTTGTCTCACGCCAAACGGGGGGCCTATTAAATAAAAAAAAAAACGTTTCGGCGTGAGACAACCCCTTTAAGCCCTATTTACACTGAAAGATGATCGCTCAAACAACAATGTAAGTGATCATTTTGAGGGATCATCTTTGCATAGTCTATAGTAGCTAATCAGCTTCTACAGAGCTATGCAGGTGGAGCGGAACATCGCTGCGATCACTACAAGAACAATACAGCTGTTTTGCATAAGCAAACAGCTGCATTGTTCTCAGCACTTACAGCTCGTGTCCCGCTGTGAACTACCAGTGGGACTTGAGCTGAAAAACTGTTATCAGCGCTGCCAACTGTGATAACAGCCTGCACCGCTGATAAGAGTTCATCACCCAATTCTAGAAAACTAGAATTGAGCAAGGAACGAATCATGCACGAAAACTGCACGATGTACATGCATTTAGATGCAATGGTTATTGCTCAAAAGATGGTTTTGCGCGAATTTTGAGCAAGAATCGTTGTGTCTAAATGGGCCTTTAGACTCTCAAGGCAAAGAAACAACACCTTTTTTTATAAAAACATTTCAATATTCTATATGTAGAGGTCCTCTTTAATGATATAGTAGTGCTGTATTTCCTATAGAGTAGATAATAAAAGTACTGTAAACATTCTATGCTTAATTGCAAGCCAGCAGAAGAAACAGAATTTTCGATACCGGGTTATTGAAATTATCATAATTTGTCCAGAAGATGCTTTCTCTTTCCTGCTGTGAATATAAAGAGGATGGACATCATGTGTATGTTGCCAGGCAGTTTGATTGCTTTAGTAATATTAGCCTATTATCTTTAAACAGAGATGATGACTGAGAGCATATTGATACCTCTATCATAATAATATGTAACGTGTCTGCTGGTGAAATGTCTATCCAACAGTATGTAGAAATTCACAGTCTAAATAGAAATGAAGCTATTACTTAGCTAAGAAAATTCATCTTTCATGTGATTGTTTTTACTAGAGGTTATATTACTGCTTTTTGTTGCCAGTGAATATAAATGATCTATTTGTCTGTCTATCCACCTGTTGGAGCGCAATACTTGAAAATATATTTTCACTTCCAAATCATGTACAGGTTTAGCAAACCCTAAATGGACACAATGTGTTAAATACACATTCAGCATACTTTAAGGTAGGGGTGTCAAACACATTTATAGCGAGGGCCACATCAGCCTGAGGGCTTCGACCGATGAGCGCATACCCAGTAGTAACAGTATCCCGCAGAGTGGCTCCAGTAATAATAGTGACCACCATAGTGCCTATAGTAGTAACAGTGACCCCCATAGTGGCCTCAGTAGTAATAGTGTCCCCTATAGTAGCTCCAATAATAATAGTGGTCCCCCCACAGTAGTCCCAGTAGTTATACCAACCTCTCTTTTGGCCTCTGGCCAGGCAGCATCCCAGCTGTGCCTGACTATTCACAAACTTTCCACTCACCCAGACCGCAGCCCCAATCTGGTGGCGGCAGACACTGCTCAGTTATGACCGCCGACCTCTCTCCTCGGCATCTGCGCTGCATACAGGATGGCACATGAGGAGGAGAGGTCAACGGTCTCATACTCTGCACTACATTGCTGGACTGGAGCTGCAGGCTGGGTGAGCAGAATTCCTATTACGTTTGATGTACGGCCAGATTTGGCTCACGGGCCTTGTGTTTGCCATATGTACTTTAAGGGCTCATACATACGGCCATATGGAGTTTGGTGTGTGAAGATTGCACCATTTTAACAGCCTGTATATCTGCATATTTTCTGCATGCAGATGCAGCAAATTTTGGCTTCATTGTTATACAGTAGCATAGAAAGCTATCTTATCTTAACGGATTAAAAAAACTATTGTTCTCTTATCTAAGCACAACAAAACCAATTGTGAAGCAATTCAAAGTGTAAGTAAACAACCCACCATTAGCAGGGCAAGCCATTATATCACATTGCATTAAAAGTCAAGCTAAAGAACAACATTTTTGAGAGCAGATTTAGTGCATTTTTTATGCGCGTCAAAAAAAACATAAAAAACAAGGAACAATTAATGGCACTTTTTTATACTGTTTCCTGATTTCTTGCATAAAAAAAAATCAGTCAATATGCATGTAATGTGTATTCGCTGCCTTTTTTAATACTCCAATAGATTGAAATAGGAGATTTTGGACCACAATATAGACAAACATAGGGCATGCTGTTATTTTTTTCACGTGCGGTCCATATTACATCAGTAAAAAATACGAATGCAGTAGGGACGCAAAATACCCCTCTGTGAATGAGCCCTAAATTGTCGCTTAACACAACAAATACGGCGCCACAATGCAAACGCTTGCTGCATTAGCACGCTACAGTGCTAATAAGTCATGGCTCAGTGCAACTCGCTAATAGCATAGCACAGCCACCGTTAAAAGTGAATTAGCATAGCGCAGCTCAAAGGCTCGGGTGCTCTGTGTTGCAGAAGTAGTGTGCCTTCCTTCTGTAATGTTTAAAAAAGTGAACTTGTACTTCTCAACTTTTATTTTCATTTGAGGGTACTACTTACTGCATATAAATAAGTCCACTTGTTACTAAGTAACAACCTTTGTACTGTACAATGTGTAATTATTACCTTTATACATAGTTAAACTCCTCGTTCACCATAAAATGTCTTATACATTCTTTGCAAAAAAAAAATTATCCCAAAGAATAGCATATGGAAACTGTCTGCCGCCATGCCCGCCCATATCACACCTTGCATCCAAGCTAGAGGTGGTACAACATGGTACTGGAGTCTCCATGCTCACCCGTATCACATCTTATATCCAAGCTGGAGCTGGTACAACAGGATACTAGAGCCTCCATGCCCGTCTGTATCACATCTTACATCCAAGCTAGAGGAGGTACAACAGGGTACTAGAGCCTCCATGCCCATCAGTCTGTATCACATCTTACATCCAAGCTAGAGGAGGTATAACAAGGTACTAGAGCCTCCAGGCGCACCCGCACGCATCTTACATCCAAGCTAGATGTGGTACAACAGGGTTCTAGAGCCTTCATGCCCCCCCGGATCACATCTTGCATCCGAGGTAGAGGCAATACAACTAGTGGTGCACAATAGTAATAGCCTTGCATGATATCTGTATTGAAAACATTGATACATCTGTACGTCATGTCCTGTGGATATGCCATCAATGCTTAAGAAAGGAATACCTCCTTCAAGCCTTCATGCAAATATTTCATTCAATATAGATGACATTTCTTATATTGCAGCAATTGGAATATTAGCAATTTTGACAGCCCTGTAAAAACAAGATGTATATTTGCAGTAAAAAGTGGTGCTGCAATAAATGCATTCAGCGGTCAGACGAACAATTCTTTTTTGCATGCCTATGTGCACAAAAAAATTGTGTCTATTAGAGCCATTGGTTTTTTAGCGGCGCAAAATACTCGCACCCGCAAAACATAGGACATGTGTGCCCATAATGCCCACTGGTAGGGTCCATGCTGCACGTAAAGACATTGTTTGATATTACAGAGGTGACAGGGGATGAGGGGACTCCTGGAGAGTTCCATTAATCCCCGTGGGGAGTCTGTCAGCACTGTCACAGTGTTCAGTGATGAGGGGTCTGCAGTGGGGCCAAGAGAATCCCTGTCACAGCTGTCACAGAGGACTGTGATGCTATCCTATTGGCGTTCAATGGGGCTGTCACTGTTGCCACCATATTGAAGACAATGGGATGAAGGCAACTATTGCAGCAATGATTTTCAGGGGGTGGCTTGAAATATAAGCGCTACCCTCAAAATTCATCCCTGCCTCTGATTGGTCACAGCGCTCAGTCAATCAGAGGCAGTGCTTTCTGGAGACGGGGATTTTTCAATCCCCGACCACCAGAATACAGTCAAAGACTGCTGGGGAGGGGTAGAAGAGTAGGACAGCGCTACTAGGTGAGTTTAATGAAAAGGGATGATTTTCGTGGTGCGGTTTATATTTCAAGCCATCCCCCTGCCCACCTGAAAATACTCGCTGCAGGGGTTGCCTTCATCCCATTGAAAGCAATGGGATAGGATCCCGGTCTTCTGCCACAGAGTCCCATCTCCACTGAACACTGTGACAGCTGAACACTGTCACATTGCTGTCACAGTGTTCAGTGATGAGGGGACCTTCATGAAGCAGCTGCGCTTCTACAAGCACAGCTGCTCCAGTGAATGGGCATTTGAAACTTTGCCCGTTGAAGGCATGAAAACACTATTTTGGGCACATGTAAAAAAAGCACAGAGCTTCGATCACGCACATTTTGCACACCCACAGAGCGCATTTTTTTTTGCACACATAGGCGCTCAAAAAAAAAACGCTCATCCGACTGATTTCTAAAGAGGTAATGCAATATTATATTCCCTCGTTTTAAGACAATCTATCTCCTTGGAGAATGATATAAGCAGCAACAGAAATGTTCTAGGAAGAAATCTAGATACTAGACAGTTAACATTGTTAGCCTAGAAAGAAAATAAACAGTCACCGGTATTACATTTTAAAACCTGTGTTTCTGCAGCATAAATCGCATTGCAGGAATAAAGTTTCATTGCTAAGCCCCACTGCCTAAAACTTTTTATCAGAGACGCTGAGCTGCATATAGCTGATTACATCAATTACTTTTCCGAACATGATTGTGATCCCACTGCTGCTTCACTGGATCAGCAAATAGAAAGTAGTCTCTGAGCAAATGGCATTTTTATAACCTTGGCAAAATGATACTGCTGCTGATGAAAATCAGCCACCTAGAGAGTGAGATATAGGAAATATGATACATAACTAACAAGAAGAATAATCTCCTAAATTGAAAGCCATAATGTTTGCTGTTAAAACTAAATATTAAGTGGGTATTCAGTGCCTATGACACTCCTGAGGATGCTAACTTAGCTGGATATGGAGATCATATTAGAAAATCTGATTACATTTTGCAATTGAAACTAGAAAATGAATGGTTTTATTGAACAAAAAAATACAGTGTGAAGATGAGGAGTATAGATGGATTCTTGAAGCAGCATCAGTCTGAATGTTCATTATGAAAAGATGCAAGAATACCCTTGAATATGCTTTTCTGTTGAAGGTTTCCTATATTTTTGGAACTTATGTTTAGATTTCTGGACTAATCTGGTTTTCCAATTATAGAGTGGAAATTGGAGAGTTTTAAGAAGTCCCTTGAAATGTGAGGGCAGTCAAATGATTCAGTCCTCCAGAAAAGGACAGTAACATGACACTTGATCTTCTATGTTGGGTGTTGTACTAGAAGGGTAAAGAACAGACAATAAGGCCACATGAGTGTGGTTTTAACGCAGTATAGGTGCTCAAAATAATCGCACCTATACTGCGATAAAAATCTTGTGAACGGGCAGCTGCTTCAGGAGGAGGGAGAGAAGTAGCCCCATAGGGCTTTGGATTTCCCCATAGCAGAGAGATAGAGCAGGGCTAAGGGGGATTAACCCAAAGCCCTTCTCTGTCTCTCCCTGCTATGCATTAATCCCCCATAACTCTGCTCTCTCTCCCTGCTATGGGGGATTAACCCATAGTCCCGTTCTGTCTCTCCCTGCTCTTGGGATCCTTGAGGGATATCTCCATAGTGCAGAGAGAGTTGGTGGGGCTAGAGAAAGGGGCGTGGTTATATGGCTTCTCAGATAGATTTACCATCCCTCTAGCTCCAACCCCTCCCCCACGCTCTCCGGGAAGCCCTGTAACCCTGTCACCCTCTCCCTCCCCGTTATAGGGAAATCCCTTGGGGAGAGAGGTGGAGGGAGTCCCCTACTGCCCTCTGCTGATGAGGAATTGCCCAGCAGTAGGGCTGCTTACAGCAGGACATTTAAAACATGCTGCCAAGAACCCCATTTTAAATGTCCCATTGTAAATTACTGTTAGTCCCCATGAGCATTAAGGGAACCATCTGGGAGTCCCCTCAAACCCCGGGGGGACTAACAAGAGTTTTCAGCGAGACATTTAAAATGTGCTTCTGAGCAGCACGCTTTTAATGTCCTGCTGTAAGCAGCAGGGTATTCCCTCGGTCGGCAGAAATCTTCTTGGACAGCAGTGCAGGGGAGCCAGCCGGAGGACATGTCTGAGCGGTGGAGAAGTGAGTAAAGTTTTTTTAGTTTTTTTAACCAGCTAGGGATGATTTTCAGGGAAGGGCTTATATTTCAAGCCCTTCACCGAAAATCATGCTGCGGGGGTTGCCACAAAGCCACTGCTTTCAATAGGGTCGACCCCATTGAAAGCGATGGGATAGCATCCTGAAATCCTGCCACAGCTGTGTCAGCTTTAACAGAGGATTCCTGTATCCCCGCGGTCCCTGTGGGGATGAAGGAAACTTCTGCCAGAACGCGGTCCGGGAAATTTAAAATCTCTCTGATTCCTGCATAACATGTGCAGCCCAGAGCAGAGAGATATCAATGGGAGTCGTTGTATGCGGTTCTCAGTCACATGATCGCTGCTATCCAATGGATAACAGGGATCATGTAAAGTTAAAAAAAAATTAAAAAGTTTAAGTTCCATCTCCCCTCATGGATCATATCTGTCAGAGGAGATGAGATTATGTATCTAAGGCCCCCGGATTTTTCCACAGACCTCACCAAGGCTTCTGCGCACGCGCCCGCCGTCACAGTGGCAGTCACGTGCAAAAGCTGCGGATTGCCAGGGTAATTTAAAATTTCCCTGCTCCTGGCTACTAAACATAGCCAAGAGTCTGGAGATTTCATGGGGGTGGGTACGGTACGTGGTCCCAGGATCACGTGATTGCTGTTTTCTCATAGAAAATGTTGATAACATAAAAGTTAAATAAAATTAAAGTTTCACCTCCCATCACAGATCTGCTCCAGTAGGGGAGGTGAAATTACTTACCTAAGGCCTCCGGCGATGTTCCCCAATAGGTTATTTATCCGCAGACCTTTCCCCAACTTTAGAGCATGCACCCATCTGCAGAATGGCAGACGCAAGCGCAGAAGCTGGGGAGGCCCAGGAAATGTAAAGTCTCCTTGATCCTGGGTACTACAGGTAGCAGAGAGCCTGGAACACTGACCAAGAGCTGCGGTGAGCTGCCCCCAATCACATGATCGCCAAACATAAAAGTAAAACGCAGTTGAAGTTTAATACTTTTTTTGGTTTGAGCCCCGTTGTGCATACGGACATAATATTAGAGCTACAATGGGGATGTTTAACGGGACAAATGGGGGTATCTATTTTGTGGTGAAAGTCTTCATTCACATGTGTGCTGTACAAAAAAAACTTTTTAAAATGACACGATTGCCAAAAAAAATGAAAATTGTAATTTTTTCCTTCTGGTTTGCTTAGATTAATATAAAAACTGTGGGGTCAAAATACACAGTACACCCCTAAATGAATTCGTTAAGGGGTCTAGTTTTCAAAATGGGGTCATTTATGGAGGTTCTCCATCGTTTTGGCTGCTCAATGGCTCTACAAGTGGGCAATGGGGCCTAAAACACCTTCAAGCAAAATTTCTGTTCTGAAGGCCAAGGGTTGCTCCTTTCGGTTTGGGCCTCGTTGTGCATACGGACATAAGATTAGGGCCACAATGGGTATGTTTCTGAACACAGGGCAAACAGGGCTATCCATTTTGGGTGCAAATCCTCATTATCATATGCACTACAAAAAAATCCTGTCTTTTGAATGACATATTTGCAAAAATATGAAATTTTATTTTTTCTCCCCTTAACTGTATTAACTCCTGAAAAAAAACTGTGGGGTCAAAATACTCATGACTCCCCTCAGTGAATACATTCACATGTGTATTTTTTAAAATGGGGTAATTTGTGGGTGTAGCTATCATTCTGACACCTATAAGGGCTCAGTCACACGGGCGCATTGGCACCCGTACACTGGCGCCGATGCGCCCGTGTGACTGACAGAAGATGGCCGTGCCTGAAGACGGACGTCTCTCTGCAGCGCTGATGAAAGAACACATGACCGGCAATGAAGCCGGTCACATGTTCTTTCCTTCGGCATTACAGAGAGACGTCCGTCTCCAGGTATGGCCGTCTGCTACCTGCAGTGACACGGGCGCCGATGCGCCCGTGTGACTGAGCCCTAAGCCTTTGTAATCTTGGCTTGGTGTAGGAAAACAAAGTGTTCTTCAAAATGTTAATAATCAATGTTAAATCTGTACAAAATCTAAAAGGTAAAAAAAAAAACTTACATTTTTCCAATGTGCATCCAGAATAAACAGATGGAAATATATATCTCAATTTTGGCACTTTTAATAAATATACACAAATTCTATCGGTCTATTTTCACCACCTAAATGAAATACAATAAGTGGCGATATGCAAAACCTTTACGGAGTTTTTCCATGTGACACGTCAGATTTCCAGAACTTGGCCTGGTCATCAAGGCGCAAACAGGCTTGGTCACTACGGGGTTAACAACATAAAGGAACATGAGTCACATATTGAATTAAGAGAAAATACTCAAAATAACCAAAGCAATCATAAATTTCATGCAGTAACAAATCACGACTGTGCTACAAATATCTGTGCTAATTCTGATTCTACAGGTATTTTTAACGTTTCATAATTTATTTAGCTTAGGAGACTTTATCAGGTTTTCTGAATCTTGAAGTTCCAGGTGAAATGAATCAGAAGAATATGGCAGAGACATACATGTCAGCAATATTTAGTATTCAGCGAGATATCTATAAACTTTGTACTAACTGCTAGAAAAAGACTGTCTACTATTCCACTACACATCATTTCACAAATGCCATTCTGCATTCTAGCATTTATGCAACATTTTAGAAGGGGCTGATTCTCCTTGTGGACATCCACGCATAAGGGATTCTTTAGAGCAATGGTCTATGGAAAAAAGTGTCCCAAACAGCTCCTTCCCAGAAAGAAGGAAAGAAATCGCCTCCTTAGTGCTAACTATATTTGGCTACCAAGTCAGTGTCCAATTCTTTAAAGAGTCTGAAAATATTAATAATAATAAACTTTATTTGTATAGCGCCAACATATTCCGCAGCGCTTAACATATTCCGCAGCGCTTAACATATTCCACAGCGCTTACAAACAAATATAAAACTCAGTAAGTGAATATTGTATATACAGCTTATGTAGTTGGAATTATTGAGCCTTAAAGGTAGGGTACACTGACATTTCTGCCTCTGGAAAGAACACCAGTATGATCTATCCTGTTGATCTTACAGATGTGGGATCCAATGTTGGTTGGAAGATCATCCAATGTTGTAGCCAAAACAAAAATATCAAAATTATTTGGCTGGTGACTGAATAACTGTAGGATTAAACTTTCTCATGCCCCTTCTCTCATTTGCAGAATTACCATATGAACTTTAGACAAATAGTACTAAATGTGGCACCTGGAAACTGGAGTTTGGTGTCATAAAAGTGTTTTCCTGTTGAGTGTGATATATTGTAATGCTTACAGTAGGGTTATAATACCAAATGTTGTGCATTGGCTACTGTATTTTAATTTGCCAAAAGGGACTGTTCTTGTTACATGGCACAATAAGGATTAACCGGCTATTTTATGCTCCCACACAGATAGCCGATAAGGATTAGGCAAGTGGGAGGAGATAAGGTGAGGACACGTACAGTATAGAGAGTACAATCTGTTGGACAGTTACAGGTTAGAGGAACAGTTGGCTTACCATACTTATAATACTAATCTTGTCTGTTGATATTAAAGAAATTGTATCTTCTTTCTGGATACTTTGCAACCATCAAGCTTATTGAACATTCCGGACTATTATTGTTGTTGCACTGCACCACTATCACACCTACACAAAGGAGCAGAGATCAACCCCAGTGCACCTTACCATCACCCCACTTTTGTGTTTGTTGTGTGACTGACTAGTTTCTGAAATGACACATTGCCCTGCATTGCCATCATGATCGAAATCACAGCCTACAGCATGAGAAGTGACCTACACATCAGCCCCTCATCTGTCATCCCCACTCATCATCACTGTTTTGCAAACAAATGGCGTCACAAACAGGATTCGAAGCTGTGTGGGGAAACCCCATTGGATTATGGCTGTGAGTGACTGACAGAGCAAGATTCTAGAAAGAAAAACACATGCCAGCAGCGCAACTAGAATTGCGAGGCAGATAAAGAAATGCAGTCACAAGCAGGAGCCCAAATCAAAGATTCACTAAATGCAGCAAAAGAAATAGTGTGACTGCATGAATGGTGCAAACAAGTAAAAAGATACTTTATTTCTCCATATGAATGTGTAATGTTTCGACTTACTAGTTTTTATCAAGCATATCAGACATGTTAACTAAAGATGAGCAAGCATACTCGCACGAGCATTGTCCTTAGCAGGTACCTGCCGGCTCGGGTGCCGGCGGGGGACAGCAGGGGGAACGGAGGGGTTTCTCTCCCTCTCTCCCCCCTCTCCCACCTGCTCACCCCCGCAACTCACCGATCACCCGCGCTGGCACCCGAATCTTTTCTTCCGAGCGGGCAGGTACTCGCTAAGGACAATGCTCGCTCGAGTAATTGTCCTTAGCGAGTATGCTCGCTCATCTCTAATGTTAACTAAACATGTATAAATAATGAAGCATAAATTAAACACAGATTGGACACACATTGCAAAGCAACAGTTAACCCTTCGTCCTACAACACAGTGCCCCCAGGATCCGAAAGGACTTAGTGGTAAATATTTCATCTAAATCACTGTCTGAGATACAGGTTTTCTTGTTATTTAAGGGCCTGTCATACTGTCCGACTCCATAGACTGATTGGTTCCAATTGGACTTTGATCTCCATAGCTTTTATAGAAGGCTCAGACAGCCACCCCGCGGTGAGATCACAGGGAGCCGTGCAGGTGTGATGGCAACTAGGGGCCTTCTGCAAGGCCTCAGGGCTGTCTTGGCAGAATGCCTATCAAGCCATGCCTGTGGGGTGGCTTTATAGATTGCCTGCCCGATCGCAGTATGATGTAATGCTTTTTCTTCTCACAGGTGATAATACAGCTACCGGTGTGGTTGGGCAGTCCATTCCCCATGGAGGTTTCACCCTGAGTGGTGTTGGACTACCCAACAAAAGTAGCTTCCAGACTCCACCAACTGACCATTGTGCTGAGACCTATATCAACTTGGTACAATCTGATAAGGAAATTAAGATCTAAGATGTGTGTATATCCTCACCAACACAATTTAAATGGAAAGCAACGTGGAGCTCTTAAATTACTGATGCATGATGACTCCATTTCCATCAAATCAGCCAGTAAAGGCAGGGCGGTGGTGGTGATGAAAAATATTAGGATGCGGTTTTAAGATAATTAAGTGATATAAATATCTATGAACGGCTTAGGGGGAATCCCACTATACGTTGCCAAACTAATTTAAAAATAATACTTGAGGAAGCATTGCTGGAAGGTGGAATTGATCAAAAGCTGTTTGATTATTTAAATGTGCCCTTTCTGGTGGTAGCCACTCTTTATTTTCTCCCAGAAATACATAAAGAATAGAGATGAGCGAGCGTACTCGTCCGAGCTTGATACTCGTTCGAGTATGAGGGTGTTCGAGATGCTCGTTACTCGAGACGAGCACCACGCGATGTTCAAGTTACTTTCACTTTCATCTCTGAGACGTTAGCGCGCTTTTCTGGCCAGTAGAAAGACAGGGAAGGCATTACAACTCCCCCCTGCGACGTTCAAGCCCTATACCACCCCCCTGCAGTGAGTGGCTGGGGAGATCAGATGACACCTGAGTATTTAAATCTGCCCCGCCCGCGGCTCTGCACAGATGCATTCTGACATAGATCAGGGAAAGTGCTGTCTTGCTTTAGCTGCTAAAGGGAGAGCGTTAGGTGTTATATTCGTGTTGAAGAACCCCAACGGTCCTTCTTAGGGCCACATCTGACCGTGTGCAGTACTGTTGAGGCTGCTTTTAGCAGTGTTGCACAATTTTTTTTTGTATATCGGGCATGCAGACCATAGCGTCCTCAGTCTGCAGTCATTTTACTCAGTATAGGGGCAGTACTGGTGAGGCAGGGAAAGAGGTATACTGGCTATATAGGCAGTTGACTTTTTCCCAAAAAGTTCAAAAATACAATATTAGGCCTGCCTGTCACTGCCTTCAGTTTACTGCATCTCTGCTGGGGGTAGTAGTTGTTGAATTAATACCCAGCCTTGCGCAAAATTGTTGCCTGCCTCTGCAGTGCGTTACGTACGCGAAGTCAGCCTCCAACAGGGAAATCGAAATACAGACTATATCCCAGGCAGTGTGGTTGTTCACAAAAACTTCCACAAAAATACAATATTAGGCCTGCCTGTCACTGCCTTCAGTTTACTGCGTCTCTGCTGGGGGTAGTAGTTGTTGAATGAATACCCAGCCTTGCGCATAATTGTTGCCTGCTCTGCAGTGCGTTACATACGTGAAGTCAGCCTCCAACCACACGCCAATAAGCGGCACATTTAAATACAGCGTTCTGTTTCTGCTAATCTCGTAATACACCATGCTGAGGGGTAGGGGTAGGCCTAGAGGACGTGGACGGGGGCGAGGACGTGGAGGCCCAAGTCAGGGTGTGGGCACAGGCCGAGCTCCTGGTCCAGGTGTATCACAGCCGACTGCTGCGGGATTAAGAGAGAGGCAAGTTTCTGGGGTCCCCAGATTCATCTCATAATTAATGGGTCCACGCGGTAGACCTTTATTAGAAAATGAGCAGTGTGAGCAGGTCCTGTCATGGATGGCAGAAAGTGCATCCAGCAATCTATCGACCACACAGTCTTCAAGGCCGTCCACAGCTGCAACTCTGAATCCTCTGGCTGCTGCTCCTCCTTCCTCCCAATCTCCTCACTCCATGAAAATGACACATTCTGAGGAGCAGCCAGACTCCCAGGAACTGTTCTCGGGCCGCTGCCCAGATTGGGCAGCAATCGTTCCTCTCCCACCAGAGGAATTTATCGTGACCGATGCACAACCTTTGGAAAGTTCCCGGGGTCCGGGGGATGAGGCTGGGGACTTTCGGCAACTGTCTCCAGAGCTTTCAGTGGGTGAGGAGGACGATGACGATGAGACACAGTTGTCTATCAGTGAGGTAGTAGTAAGGGCAGTAAGTCCCAGGGAGGAGCGCACAGAGGATTCGGAGGAAGAGCCTTTGGACGATGAGGTGACTGACCCCACCTGGTGTGATAAGCCAACTGAGGACCGGTCTTCAGAGGGGGAGGCAATTGTAGCCTCAGCACAGGTTGGAAGAGGCAGTGGGGTGGCCAGGGGTAGAGGCAGGGCCAGACCGAATAATCCACCAACTGTTTCCCAAAGCACCCTCTCGCGCCATGCCACCCTGCAGAGGCCGAGGTGCTCAAAGGTGTGGCAGTTTTTCACTGAGAGTGCAGACGACCGACGAACTGTGGTGTGCAAGGCTTGTCGCGCCAAGATCAGCCGGGGAGCCACCACCACCAGCCTCACCACCACCAGCATGTGCAGGCATATGATGGCTAAGCACCCCACAAGGTTGGACGAATGCCGTTCACCGCCTCCGGTTTCCACCACTGCCTCTCCCCTGTGCCCCAACCTGCCACTGAGATCCAACCCCCCCTCTCAGGACACAGGCACGACCGTCTCCTGGCCTGCACCCACACGCTCACCTCCGATGTCCTCGGCCCCATCCAGCAATGTCTCTCAGCGCAGCGTCCAGCCGTCGCTAACGCCACTGTTTGAGCGCAAGCGCAAGTACGCCACCACGCACCCGCACGCTCAAGCGTTAAACGTGCACATAGCCAAATTGATCAGCCTGGAGACGCTGCCGTATAGGCTTGTGGCAACGGAGGCTTTCAAAAACATGATGGCGGCGGCCCCGCGCTACTCGGTTCCCAGTCGCCACTACTTTTCCCGATGTGCCGTTCCAGCTCTGCACGACCACGTCTCCCGCAACATTGTACGCGCCCTCACCAACGTGGTTACTGCCAAGGTCCACTTAACAACGGACACGTGGACAAGCACAGGCGGGCAGGGCCACTATATCTCCCTGACGGCCCATTGGGTGAATTTAGTGGAGGCTGGGACAGAGTCAGAGCCTGGGACCGCTCACGTCCTACCCACCCCCAGAATTGCGGGCCCCAGCTCGGTGCTGGTATCTGCAACGGTGTATGCTTCCTCCACTATACCACCCTCCTCCTCCTCCTCCTACACAACCTCTGTCTCGCAATCAAGATGTGTCAGCAGCAGCACGTCGCCACCAGTCGGTGTCGCGCGGGGTGGCAGCACAGTGGTGGGCAAGCGCCAGCAGGCCGTGCTGAAACTACTCAGCTTTGGAGAGAAGATGCACACGGCCCACGAACTGCTGCAGGGACTGACAGAGCAGACCGACCGCTGGCTTTCGCCGCTGAGCCTCCAACCGGGCATGGTCGTGTGTGACAACGGCCGTAACCTGGTGGCGGCTCTGCAGCTCGGCAGCCTCACGCATGTGCCATGCCTGGCCCATGTCTTTAATTTGGTGGTTCAGCGGTTTCTGAAAAGCTACCCACGCTTGTCAGACCTGCTCAGAAAGGTGCGCCGGGTCAGCGCACAATTCCGCAAGTCCAAGACGGACGCTGCCATCCTGCGGACCCTGCAACATCGGTTTAATCTGCCAGTGCACCGACTACTGTGCGACGTGCCCACACGGTGGAACTCTACGCTCCACATGTTGGCCAGGCTCTATGAGCAGCGTAGAGCTATAGTGGAATACCAACTCCAACATGGGCGGCGTAGTGGGCGTCAGCCTCCTCAATTCTTTACAGAAGAGTGGGCCTGGTTGGCAGACATCTGCCAGGTCCTTGGAAACTTTGAGGAGTCTACCCAGATGGTGAGCGGCGATGCTGCAATCATTAGCATCACCATTCCTCTGCTATGCCTCTTGAGAAGTTCCCTGCAAAGCATAAAGGCAGACGCTTTGCGCTCGGAAACGGAGGCGGGGGAAGACAGTATGTCGCTGGATAGTCAGAGCACCCTCCTGTCTATATCTCAGCACGTTGAGGAGGAGGAGGAGGAGGAGCATGAGGAGGAGGGGGAAGAGACAGCTTGGCCCACTGCTGAGGGTACCCATGCTGCTTGCCTGTCATCCTTTCAGCGTGTATGGCCTGAGGAGGAGGAGGAGGATCCTGAAAGTGATCTTCCTACTGAGGACAGCCATGTGTTGTGTACAGGTACCCTGACACACATGGCTGACTTCATGTTAGGATGCCTTTCTCGTGACCCTCGCGTTACACGCATTCTGGCCACTACGGATTACTGGGTGTACACACTGCTCGACCCACGGTATAAGGCGAACCTCTCCACTCTCATACTCGAAGAGGAAAGGGGTTCGAGAGTGATGCTATACCACAGGACCCTGGCGGACAAACTGATGGTAAAATTCCCATCCGACAGCGCTAGTGGCAGAAGGCGCTGTTCCGAGGGCCAAGTAGCAGGGGAGGCGCGGAGATCAGGCAGCATGTACAGCGCAGGCAGGGGAACACTCTCCAAGGCCTTTGACAGCTTTATGGCTCCTCAGCAAGACAAAGTCACTGCTCCCCAGTCAAGGCTGAGTCGGCAGGAGCACTGTAAAAGGATGGTGAGGGAGTACGTAGCCGATTGCACGACCGTCCTCCTTGACGCCTCTGCTCCCTACAACTACTGGGTGTCGAAGCTGGACACGTGGCCTGAACTCACGCTGTATGCCCTGGAGGTGCTTGCTTGTCCTGCGGCTAGCGTCTTGTCAGAGAGTGTGTTTAGTGCGGCTGGGGGAATCATCACGGATAAGCGTACTCGCCTTGCAACTGACAGTGCCGACAGGCTTACACTGATAAAGATGAACAAAGCCTGGATTTCCCCAGACTTCTCTTCTCCACCAGCGGACGGCAGCGGTACCTAAACAATACGTAGGCTGTACCCGCAGATGGAAGCATCGTTCTCTATCACCATAAAAAACGGGGACCTTTTAGCTTCATCAATCTGTGTATTATATTCATCCTCCTCCTCCTGCTCCTCCTCCTGAAACCTCACGTAATCACGCCGAACGGGCAATTTTTCTTAGGCCCACAAGGCTCAGTCATATGACTTTTGCAAACAATGTTTATACGTTTCAATTCTCATTAAAGCGTTGAAACTTGCACCTGAACCAATTTTTATTTTAACTGGGCTGCCTGCAGGCCTAGTTACAAATTAAGTCACATTAACCAAAGCGATTAATGGGTTTCACCTGCCCTCTTGGTTGGGCATGGGCAATTTTTCTGAGGTACATTAGTACTGTTGGTACACAAATTTTTTTGGGCCATCGCCTACAGTGTAATCCTAGTAATTTTTATGGGCTTCGCCTGCACTCATGCTACAGCAAGGTGTGTGGGGTTGGCCTACACTTTTGCTACATAAATGTAACTGGGGCCTTGTCTATACTGCAACTACTGAAATGTGAAAGAGACTGTTATCTCCCTAAACTGCTGCAACGGGAATGTTACTGTGGCCTGTCTTGACTGCTACTACTACTGAAATGGAACTAATACTGTGCTCCCCCTATACTGCTGCTTCGGAATTGTTACTGTGGCCTGTCTTGACTGCTACTACTACTGAAATGAAACTAAGACTGTGCTCCCCCTATACTGCTGCTTCGGAATTGTTACTGTGGCCTGTCTTGACTGCTACTACTACTGAAATGGAACTAATACTGTGCTCCCCCTATACTGCTGCTTCAGAATTGTTACTGGGGCCTGTCTTGACTGCTACTATTACTGAAATGGAACTAAGACTGTGCTCCCCCTATACTGCTGCTTCGGAATTGTTACTGGGGCCTGTCTTGACTGCTACTATTACTGAAATGGAGCTAAGACTGTGCTCCCCCTATACTGCTGCTTTGGAATTGTTACTGGGGCCTGTCTGGACTGCTACTATTACTGAAATGGAACTAATACTGTGTTCCCCCTATACTGCTGCTTTGGAATTGCTACTGGGGCCTGTCTTGACTGCTACTACTACTGAAATGGAACTAAGACTGTGCTCCCCCTATACTGCTGCTTCGGAATTGTTACTGTGGCCTGTCTTGACTGCTACTACTACTGAAATGGAACTAAGACTGTGCTCCCTCTATACTGCTGCTTCGGAACTGTTACTGGGGCCTGTCTGGACTGCTACTACTACTGAAATGAAACTAATACTGTGCTCCCCCTATACTGCTGCTAGTGATATGTTACTGGGGCCTGTCCCTAATGCTACCGCTGAAATGTTACTAATTCTGGGCTCTGCCTATACCGCTGCTAATGCTATGTCACTGGGGTGTGGAAACGGAGGCTTCCCAAAGACATGATGGTGGCGAGGCCATTTCCCACCAACGCGGTTACTGTTAAGATGCATATAACCACGGACACGTGGAGAGGACACGTAGTGCCTCAAAAACATCCCCCTCCTCCTCCGACAATGAAAACATTCTTGGCAAATACCTTTGCATTGGTCCGTCTGGTAGCAGTCCGAGAATTTCACCTTTACCGACACAAGAGAGCCCCCCCACCCCACCCCACCCACCATCCCCCCGCACGGCCCACTTAATCCTGGCCACATTCCAAAAACCAACTAAATAAAACCACGCTACTAGGTCCGCAGTCGCCACCACATTCCCACCAACGCGGTTACTGTTAAGGTACATATTACCAGTCTGACTCGGGCATGCACTGTGGGCCAAAGCACCCCTGTATTGTATGTGACGTTAGCTCTGCTGAGCAGGGCACTGCAATGGGATTTATTTATGTACCGCCGGTGGGTTCCAGGGAGCCACCCATGCTGTGGGTCCACAGGGACTTCACATTAGGGATTTGTACCTGCCAGTGTCTATGTATTAAAAACCCCGGTTAGACTGGGGCATGCAGTGTGGGCCGAAGCCCACCTGCATTTCATCGGACGTAACCTCAGCTGTGCTGGGCAATGCAATGGGATATATTTATGTACCGCCGGTGGCTTCCTGGGACCCACCTATGCTGTCGGTCCACACGGAGTTGTAACTGCATGTGTCTACTTATAAAAAACCCCAGCCTGACTGGGGCATGCAGTGTGGGCCGAAGCCCACCTGTATTTAATCTGACTATCCGGGGCACTGCATTGGGACAAACTACAGGAGCAATACAGCGCTAATCAGGCGTGCACAGCTATGCTAGCATATGATTCTGCTGTAGGCACGCGATTGTTGAGGGTTTGTGCAGAGGCCTATGTCCTTGGTGCAGTGAAAGTCCGCTTCCTGCCTAGGATTGTTGAAGCTGTGGGCCGAGGCCTATGTCGGTGCAAGTCTGCCATGTTTAGCCGCTCAGATCAATTTTTGGTTCATGTCTTGGGCTTCCTAGGACCCCCCTATGCTGTTGGTGCAAACTTAGTTCCCATCGCGGTGTTTGACCTGTCTGGCAGAAAGGCACTGACTGACTTAGGTAGAGGGCAGAGCACTGACGGCTTTCCCCTTGCAGTGTGGATTGAGCTATGCGACACCTTGATAGAATGAATACCGTGTGGCACATGGATTCCCCATTGCTATGCCCACGTTTGCAGCTCCTGATGGAGGTGGCACAGGATTGGAGTTCTCATTGCTTCTGTACAGCATTGTGAGCTATCGCCCCGCCCCTTTTAAAGAGGGTCGCTGCCTGGCCCTGCCAACCCTCTGCAGTGTGTGCCTGCGGTTCCTCCTCATGGCAGACGCACTTATAAATAGACATGAGGGTGGTGTGGCTGTGAGGCCAGCCTGTGGCATGAGGGCAGCTGAAGGCTGCGCAGGGACACTTTGGTGTGCGCTGTGGACACTTGGTCGTGCGGGGGGGTTGGGCAGCATGTACCCCAAGAGAAGAGGCAGGGGTGTGTCCCGTAGGCAGTGCTTGTGCTTTGTTGGAGGTAGTGTGGTGCTTAGCTAAGGTGTGCCTTGCTAATGAGGGTTTGTCCGAAGTAAAAATTGGTACGGGGGGGCCCACTCTTGCCGCTATTGTGGCTGAATAGTGGGACCTGGGAACCTGAAATGCAGCCCAACATGTTGCTCCTCGCCTGCCCTATCCGTTTCTGTGTCGTTTCCAGCACTTTCTTGGGTTTTGCAGATTTTCACAAATGAAAACCTTAGCGAGCATCGGCGATATACAAAAATGCTCGGGTCGCCCATTGACTTCAATGGAGTTTGTTACTCGAAACGAACCCTCGAGCATCGCAAAACGTTCGACTCGAGTAACAAGCACCTAAGCATTTTGGTGCTCGCTCATCTCTAATAAAGAACTCAATAATCCTCCAGGATGTCCAATTGTCTCTGGACGTGACTCACTGTTCAATAACATTTCAAGGTTTTTAGATAGGTTCTTAAGAGTATATGCCACCAATCCTAGATCATATATTCGAGACACTAATGATTTTCTGTTAAAGATCAGGGACTTTAACCTCTTAACGCTGCAGGGCATACATTAACGTTCTACAGTGTCGGAGTACTTATGAGGAGAAAGTGTAGGGCGATCTCTTTTCATACAATGTGGGCACCGGTTATTTCTGACAGCTGAAACCCGGCGGCAACAGCTCCAATAAGTCTTGCGGCTAATCAGAGCTGTTAACTCTTTAAATGCCGGTGTCATTTCTGACAGCTGCATTTAAATCCCCTGGACGATGTTCGGGGGTCCGATACGACCACCCCGCGATGAGATCACAGGGAGCCGTGCAGGTGTGATGGCAACCAGGGGCCTTCTGCAAGGCCTCAGGGCTGTCTTGGCAGAATGCCTATCAAGCCATGCCTGTGGGGTGGCTTTATAGATTGCCTGCCCGATCGCAGTATGATGTAATGATATGGCATACTGCAGGAGCGATTAAAGCATCGCAAGTTGTTGTCTCATGTGGGGACTAAAATATAGTTAAAATAAGAATAAAGTTTTACTAATTATAAAAAAAGAGTTTAAATAATAAAACAAAAATACATATTTGGAGTCACTGCATCCATGAAAGTCTGATCTATCAAAGTAACACATTATTTACCCTGCACGATGAATGTCATCCGGAAAAAAAAAAGAACGTCAGAAAGGCACTTTTTTAGTCCCCCCGTCTCCAAGAAAAAATGCAATAAAAGCTATTGAAAAATTGTACATATGGCAAAATGGTACTAACCCAAACTACAAGACGTCCCACAAAAAAAGCCCTCGCACAACTATGTCGATGGAAAAATAAAAAAGCTATTGTGCTCAGATGATGTTGGCAGAAAATAATCTTTTAAAAAATCGTGCTGACCCATAAAATAAAGTTATCATGTCATTTTTATTGCAGTTTGTGCGCTGTAGAAACAAGACGCACAAAAGATGGCGACATTTCATTTTATTTATTGTACTCCACTTAGAATTTTTAAAAAGTTTTTCAGTGAATTATATGGTACATTAAATAGTACTATTGAAAAATACAACTTGTTACATAACAAAGAAGCCCTCATACACCTAGATCAATGAATAAAGAAGAAAGTTGCGATTTTTTTAAAATGGGGGAGGAAAACCATTCAAATGTAAATTCATTACCAACAATTTTTTTTCGTTTTCAGTGATGTCTTTTATAGACAACGCCAAGGGACAGCTATGGGATCCAATGTGGCCCCCACACACACAACAATTTTTATGGAGGGCTTTGAGGATCAATATATTTGCACCTCACCCTAGTGTCGCTTCATTCGAGTTTGGTGGAGATACATACTTTCATCATATAGGAAGGAATCCAGAGTGAGCTTATAATGTTTCAAATGGAGATTAAAACTATACATTCAGAATTATAGTTTACATCATTCTTCTCTACAGAGAACATCCAATTTTTGGATGTTTTGGTCTTTAAGCATGATGATGGTTTGAATACAGACCTGTTTGTAAAAGTTACAGATAGGTACAATTTGAGTATATTTCAGAGCTGTCACCCTCGGAAAATTTTGGATTCTCTCTCTTGGAGTCAGATATTTCATGTAAGTCGTATAGCTAATGAAGAGGTCATTGACCAATGTATGGAATAGAGGTGTTCCAAATTTCTTGCAAGGGGATATCAAAAGATTTTGAACAATGAATTCTCTAGAAAATCTAAACTTATTAAACATAATGAATTATTGGTGCCAGTGAACGAAACCCAGAAGGTTGATCGCATCCCTTTTGTTTCTACTTTCAGGACCAGCATTGGACGAATATCAGATATCGTTTGAAAGCACTGGTCCCTGTTAAACAAGGGATGTACAAACATTGTACACTTTAGGGTCCCTCCCATCATATTCTACAGACGTGGATCTAACTTAAGGGATAAGTTGCTACACTCTACACATAAAATAGTAGGTATGCCTAAAGAAACTCTTACTTCCATCGAATGTTGGTAATTTCCCATGCCTCAATTCCTCCTGTTGCAAGAACCTCATAAAAGGAGATAAATTCTATCATTAATTCACAGGTAAAACCTTTAGCATTGGGAGCAGATACACTTGTACCTCCTCCTACGTGATTTATGTCATCACATGTCCTAGTGGTTTGCTCTTCGTAGGGGAGACTACTATGGAGGTTAGGTCTACAATTAATAAACATAAAACTACCATACATACAGGAAATAATGATCTACCAGTACCAAGATATTTTAAGAGAAGGGGCCACCCTGTTAACAGCTACGGTTTCCTGTGAGAGACCTTTATCCATTTGAGGTGGTGACCATAGCAAGGCACTCAAGAAAAAGGAATTAGGGTGGGTCTTCCTGCTTGACAGTATGTCCCCCACCCTCACATAGTTAGACTATACTTGAGATGTTCTATATCTACAATATGAGTATGTTATGTATACTAGCATACTGATAAGTTTGTTTGATCCTTGTGACTTACCATACTGGGACTGCATGCTTATATTGTAGGAGGAAGGGTTAACTGTTGCTTTGCAATGCGTGTCCAATCTGTGTTTAATTTGTGCTACACTATCTATGTATGTGTAGTTAACATGTCTGATATGCTTGATAAAGACTACCAAGTCTAAATGTTACACATTCGTATGGAGGAATAAAGTAATTTTTTTTTCTTTCTTTTGCTGACAGAGCAAGATACAGTGTAAAAGTGTATGGAGTGATGGTAAGATGCACTGTGCTTGTCTAGGCTCCTTGGTGTAGATGGTATGGTGGCATTGTGCACGCCAGTAAAAGTCTAGAGAGTCAGATAAGAAAAGTTAAACTAACACTTCATTTACCCAATAAGTTTGATCATCACAAATATCCAAAATAGAGTTATAGTTCTTAATAAGCAGTTCCATACTGCCCTATGCTTCTCTAGGCCCTGGATTCTAGTTTTTGTTTTTAGGGAGCCTTTTCATCAGTGGTGCTTTGTCCTGGTCTTGTTCTGAATTCCTGGAACAGGTCTGACAGGCTGCAGGAGCTAGCTTTGCCTGGGCCTTGTGGTTATCTACTCAGCAGTAGACCTCAAAACCTGCCTCCTCTAGGCCAGGATTAGTTGTGAAAATTGTGAACTATTCCTGTTACCAGCTTCTGACTGACTTAGCAGATAGCATGACCTAAAAACTATATCATGCCACAAAACTCTGTGCAAACTCCTCTGTAAATGAAGCCAAGTAATAGGTGTTATGAAGTTCGAAAGAAATGTCTTAAGATACACCAGCTTTATCATCCAGCATGAACCACTGTGATAAATCTGGTACATTTTAAGGTTGGTTTCATACAGGACAGAATTGCTGCGGAATTTCCCTGCAGATTGTCCGCACGGCCATTCTGCACGCGGCTCTTAATCCTGGGATTAGCCAGCAAAGTGGACAAGATTTTACAAAAATCTCATCCACGTACTGTGGCCAATCCATTGCGGCCAAGCCATACGGACACAACCATGCGGGGCGGAAAACAAAGACGCAGCATGTCAATTCTTTTTTTTTCTGCAGCGACCTCTCTCCTCTCAATGGAAATGCAGGTGGCGAAGCTGCTTCAAAACCCGCAGCTGCGCTTTTCCAGCAGAATTCTAGAGGCTTTTCGTTGTGGCCAATCCACGAGAATTCCGCTGGAAGTCTTTCCCGTTTGAACCCAGCCTAAGACATAATTTGTACTGTCCAGTAATTAGACAACATTACTAACTGTACCCCACTGTGTTTTTTTCCTGCATTTTCAGAAGCTGAAAGCCCCTTCAGACCTAATACTTTTACTGATATTGGTTTACAGTATCTAAAATGTCTTCTTATCCATATCAGCCACACTTATTTAAAATGATCACTCAGTCTCCTGACTTAACAATTTCCTTCCTAAGTGAGCAATTATGGGTCTCATGGAGCTAGAAAAATAAAAAAAACTTCTCCATTTCTCTTCCCTGTCTTTTTTTTTGACTGCCCGCTTCGGAATGGAGGAGGGTTGCAGAAGTTGATGAGTGATGTCACTAGGTGTGACTGTCTGCTTCTTTCACAAACTGTGCTGAGGTCAATTACAGGTATCAGCACAATCTTACGACTACCACATGCATGGGCATAACTACCAGGGTAGCAGACATAGCAGCTCATATGAGGCCGAACAATTAGTGATGAGTGTACTTTTCAAAAGTCAGTTAGGCCAGGTCACAGAAATTTGGCTAGAAGTTCCATTTCAGTTTAAATTTGTTTTAATTGAACTGGAACTTCACCAGTACCCCTAAAACTGGTGTATAACACTGTCTAAGAGGCATAAAAGCCCTATATAACACTCTTAAGTCACCTAGGACTTAAGGCAAAGTAAAAGAAGA
Source organism: Eleutherodactylus coqui (assembly GCF_035609145.1). Classification (NCBI taxonomy): domain Eukaryota; kingdom Metazoa; phylum Chordata; class Amphibia; order Anura; family Eleutherodactylidae; genus Eleutherodactylus; species Eleutherodactylus coqui. The sequence goes on from NC_089837.1 coordinate 308,818,254, forward strand.
AAAAGAAAAAAAGAACAAAAAATAGAAGGAAAAAGAAGAAGAAAAAGAACAAGAAGATAATAGAAGAAAAAAAGAATAATTATTATTATTTTAGAGGGTTTTGTCGAGACAAACCGCCTGAGGTTCAGGCTTGCATTGAACCAAACTTTTAGTAGAGTTCAACCCAAAACACTACCAACAACTCTGTGGCCCATTTCCACTCAGATATGAAGTGCAGTTAGGGTTGACTATGCATGAGACTCCATCCTATGTTTTACTTTATTGATGTTGTTTATTCATTCAGTTGCTTACGACTTTTCGTGACCTCGTGGACCAGCATACGCCAGAGTTTCCTGTCAGCTGTTGCCACCCCCAACTCCACCTAGGTCCAGTCCATCCCCTGTATATCATCCATCCTTCTAGCCCTTGGTCGGCCCCTCTTCTTTTTGCCTTCCACTTTCCCTAGCATCAGCATCTTTTCCAAGGTATCCTGTCTTCTCATTATGTGGCCAAAGTACTTCAGTTTTGCCTTTAATATCATTCTCTCCAGCGAGCAGTCTGGCTTTATTTCCTAGAGTATGGACTGGTCTGATCTTCTGGCAGTCCAAGGCACTCTCAGCATTTTCCTCCAACACCAACAGCGTCTATTTTCCTTAACTCAGCCTTCCTTATGGTCCTTTCGGTATGTTTTACTTTGGAGCCTCATAATTACTACTGCTGGGTGTACAATCCCTTTTCTGCAGCATATCATTATGTATTATACCTATGCTGTGACATCAATGCCCCAACTGTACTGGAACATCATCATGCCTTCATCAGATATCTTTAAACAGTGTTTTTTTCCCATGCTGTGATGTCACCATTTACACAGTGAGCTTTTGTGTTTTTCCTGTATTTGGAGATCATATCTGACAGCGGCATTTAAATCCCCCGAACGATGTTTGGGGGTCCCATATGGCCCCCCGGCGGTGAGATTGGGGGAGCCGTGCAGGTGTCTTGGCAGTCGGGGGCCTTCTGAAAAGCCCCAGTGCTGCCTTAGGAGACTGCCTATCAAGCCATCACTGTGGCTTGATAGACTGCCTTTCAAAAAGCAGTATGACAGTCATACAGCAGGAGTGATAAAAGCATCGCATGTTGTATGCCCCCAGGTGGGCTTGAAAAAAGTGAAAGTGAGATCAATAAAGTTTTATTAATTGTAAAAAAAAACTAATACAAGTTTAAATCACCCCCCTTTTGCCAAATATATAATTTAAAAAAATTAAATAATTAAAAAAAAAAAACATATATGGTATCGCCACATCCGTAAAAGTCCAAACTATCAAAGTAGTGCATTATTTACCCTGTACGGTGAACGTCGTCCGAAAAAAAAAAAATAAAGAAGGCCAGAAATGCACTTTTTCAGTTACCCTGTCTCCCAGAAAAAATGCTATCAAAAAGTCACATGTATTCCAAATTAATACTATCAGAAACTAAAGGACAACCCACAAAAAATGAGCCCTTGCTCAACTAGGTCGATGGGAAAATAAAAATGTTATTGTGCGCAGAAGATGGCGGCAGAAAATAACTTTAAAAAATTAAATGTCTTTGAAAAAAACTATACAAGTTTGGTATCATAGCAATCGTACTGACCCATAGAATAAAGTAATCATGTCGTTTTTGTTGCAGTTTGTGCATAGTAGAAACAAGACGCACTGAAAGATGGCGGAATGTCGTTTTTTTTTTTTCATTTTTCTCCACTTTCATGATTTTTTTAAAGGGGGAGTAAAAAACGAAAATAGAAAAAAAGGGGCTGCATCATTAAGAGGTTAAGGGCTTCTTCACATGACTTCATGTGCAAATACATTTGCCTCAAGGTTGTTGAGGTTGATTTGTGCACGTGTCTGCGCATACTACTGGACTTTTTGTGCATGCAGGGCCAGATCACATGCGCACACAACGCACCCCTTCTGTAGATTAAAAGGCTATTTCGCGTAATGAAATCCAGATGCAGTTCTGCGCAGTGTTTCATGCATCCCCTTGCGTATTTGTGCACCTCCCATAGACTTCTATGGGGGCGTAGCTGTGAAAAATGCAGAAAGATAGAACAGATGCCACTTTTTTTAATGCGAGTAAAAATGCAGAGCAAACCCATTGAAATCAATGGGTTCTATTCTTTGTGTTTTACACACGTATATTTTATGTGTGCAAAACATGCACAAATATGTTGTTGTGAAGAAGCCCTAAGGGTGCATTCAGATGACTGTATATCAGCTGGTTATTCATGCCGGCTGATATACGGCGTCTCTCTCTGCAGGGGGAGGAGGCTGGAAGAGCCCGGAGCAGTGCTCTGAGCTCCCGCCCCCTCTCCGCCCCTCTGCGCTATTTGCAATGAGGGGAGGTGGGACGGGAGTGGGGCTCTGCCCCATCCTGCCTCTCCTTATTGCAAATAGTGCAGAGGGGTGGAGAGGGGGTGGAGAGGAGGCAGAGAGGGGGCAGGAGCTCAGAGCACTGCTCCCGGGCTCTTCCAGCTTCCTCCCCCTGCAGAGAGAGAAGTCTTTAGATTTTAATGAGATTGTTTTAATCCCCATATCTGTTTTTGAGTAGTTTAACGTTCAAAATGAAGGCTATGTTGCTTAATTGTAAAATAATGTACTGTCTTTGTTTTTGTACTTTTCTTTGAGACCTTGTGTAAATGTATATCAGAATTTGTGGTCAAAATTTAAATAAGGTCTTCATTATGGATCACTGGACCAGAATAAGTAAACTGATGTCCCTACTTACTCTTTTTAATCAACAGTCCTTCCATTCTACCTTAAACACATTCCAATTCTTCCACTTTATAAGCCCCTGTGATAATTTTAAGAAATTATTTATTCTATGCTAATAAAATGTCGATATAAAACTAATAGGAGCTTTAAATAGCAACGGATATTGCTTTAAAGATATCAGGGAAGTCAAGAAAGGCAATGTCTTTCATCTAATTAGTGAATGAGTCAGAGTGGTAAGTGCAACCCACACAAATGTATTTCACAGCTACCAAACTTACAATAGTTTTGTATAACAACAGGAGATTTTGCAAGACAGAATGCCCATATTACACATTGTGTAATTACCTCCTGACTGCACTTATTCCTATTTCTTCCCTACTATAATTTGCCTACATTATAATCTTCGCACGTATTGCATCCGCTGCTGGAATCTATATAAATACACATATCCCGGCTAATTAAAATGAATGCCAGCATTGTTCTTTTCTTTAGCGTTGTAAACATTGTAATGTACTGTACTCTTTCAAATGTGAGTTTTTTTGTGTTTTTTTTAGAGGAAGTTGTTGGACTGTGAACACCTTTTTACAGTCACACTGAGAGGATGAAAGCAAACCAGACTTTGTGGCACTTTAGCTAATCAGACTCCGAGTAGAGGATGGCATTCAGTGCAGCTGACAAACCTAGGAAATAAATAATGCAGGGCAATAAAAAGTTACATTAGGCAAATAAACATCTCAAGATGAATTATATGTGACGTTCAGAGGAAACAAACAGACCTTGCCTTATGGAAATCTGACAGATCTGACGTTATGCTAAATGCCAGAAAATAATCAGGTAGTGGGTGAGACAAGCTATTGAAAGGAGGTGCTCTTCAAGAACAGCACCACAAAGAAAAGTGTTTTTCCCTTTTCTCCTTTTTAACCGAAAAACACTTAAAGCTCATTTTCACTAATGAGTGGATTTTAAACTAACAGTTATATTTGACTCAAAACGTCTCTTTATGTTGTGGCTGTAAAGGTTTGGCTCACAGGGATAAAGTGGCTTTTATGACTAGAGCATATTGTTCAAAGCTGCGTTTTCTGTGGCTGGCTTGCGGAGCTATTAAAATGATCAATACAGGCAAAGATTTTGATTGCATGCAGAGTTCAGACTTGCTGTGAAGTGGCAGATATTCAAGTTAATTTCCTTGATGTCTCTCTGCTGACCAAGTTCAAAAGACCTTCTTCAGATGACTGGAAACCTGGTCAGAGTGGATTTTATCCCCAGTGGAAAAATTGAGCTGATTTGCTTCCTCGCCATGTAGAAGATAATCCACACTATTTCTTTTTTTTTTTTTAAGTCAAGCTCTCCTAATGGCGCAAAAGCAGTTTCGATGAAATCACAGGTTTTCTACATCAAACAGAAACTAAGGTCATAAGTACAAAGTGACACTGAAGTTGAACCAACGTACAATGAATGAATGTTCACCGTAAGCCAGAAATAACTATCGTATAATACAATTGTAATCATTTTTTTGCACAGTAGACTGATCTATGTAATGTTCATCTGGGAGATCCCCAGCATATCTGCACTACTGAGAAGCATACACTATACGACCAGAGCTATGTGGGCATCCCTCCTGATTAGTGTGCTCATTCGTGTCAGTCATATTGATTGCAAACTGTTGCACAAATTCAAACTGCCATGTAATCTTGATAGACAAACACTGGTAGCGGTATGGGTTGTGTTCAAGAGCTCTGTGACTTTAAGGCCTTATGTCCACAGTCGGGTCAGATTCCGCAAGCGGGAGCCCGCAGCAAAATCCCACCTTGTCTGCAGCCGTGGACCATGCATCCCTCTGCAGGCAGGTTGTGGCTTCCGCGCGGCCCTCTCTTCTGCGGGACATCTGTACTGTGAAGAGGTGTAACTTAAAACCACTGAGCCCTAGTGTAACATCTGGAACTAAGCCCCCAAATGTAAAGCTTGATTGACAGTATTGGTTTGCTATATGGGGAAGAGAACTTTATGAGCACCCTGAGGCCTCCCTCACACAAGCATTTTTGTAAAGCGCTTTGCGCTGCGGTTTCAGCAGTGCTGAAAACGCTGTACTAGGCTCCCGTTAATTTCAGTGGGGCTGTACTAGGCTCCCGTTAATTTCAGTGGGGCTGGCTATTTTCAGCTGTGAATCTCCCATTGAAAAGAATGGGCTGTGTTTTCAGCACTGCTGAAAACGCAGCAAACTTTGTACTACATTTTTAAAGCGTGAGGCCTTATGCCCACGGCTGTGACGGGCTCCGCAAGCGGAATACTGCAGCAGAGTCCTTCACGGCGCCCCCTAAAAGACCCAATACTCACCTCCAGATCCGCTGCATAGCTCCTGCATGACACTGCCGGGCATGACAGGCTGGCAGCGTCACATGACACGCCGACAGCGTCACATGACACGGCCGGTGGGGGGCGGAGCGCGTATTCACGCTATACTTGCACTGTGCTACAGCTATCCACGTGTATTCCTGTGACAAATAGGACATGCCGAGGTTAATTTCACGCTGCGAAATTCCACAATGGAATTCCACAGCGTGTACATTGAGCTATTAGGTTCAACAGAACCTAGTAGCTGCGGTGAAATGCTGCGAATTTCCGTCATGTTTCATGTGGTGGAAATCCAGCCGTGGGTATTAGCCCTTAAACGCAGGTTGCTATGCCAGCAAGTCTGAAAAACGTTTCCATCTTCCTTGGCTACGTTTTCAGCTGTGCTGAAAACGCAGCCATATTGCTCACAAAACGCACGCTAACACAGCTGAAAACACAGTAAACGCAGCGTTTAAAAACACAGCGTTTTTGCAAACCCCTGTGTGAGGGAGTGCACCCTCTGCACTCTCTATACTTACACTCCTGTTACTGCGGATGGTCCACATAGCTAGCAGTCGAACATGTGCAGTCCAGTTTTTTGTTTTTTTTAATCTCCTGCTATTCCACAGGATTCGCGGCTCATTCGCAGTGTAAGCTATGGGTGGGCAGCAGATTGGATGGCTTCCATTAACTTCAATGGAAGTCTTCCGCACGGGACCTGCACAGAAATGGAGAATGCTGCCATTTGTTTTCCAGACCAAAAGGTCCGCTAAACAAATCTGCATGCTTTAATTAATTTGCGGATGCCCATGTTTCACTATGGGCGTTTTGATTTACGGGTGCCCCGTGTATATTGTGCAAATCAATCCTGCCCGTGAACTTTGGGCCTTATTGTGATATTGTCGTATGATGCTACAACATGTACAGTACTTGTAAAGTGCAGGAGGGAGTAGGTAATTGACAGTCAAGGAGAATGGAGTTCACAACAGGAGGTGGTATAGCGCAGTGACCCTTAGGGTGACGGTCTAATAAAACTCTTCCCTTATCCAAGTATCTGAGTTACTTGGTGCCTAGTCAATATCATCTAGCAAGGATTATGGCAGCATTGTAAGATGCAAGAGGTAGAAAAATGCAAAAACTTTATTCCTCCATAAAAAGTCACAAATAGCAGCGACGTTTTGACCTGTGTATTTAGGTGTTTTTCAAGCTTGAAAAAGACCTAAATACACAGGTCGAAACGTCGCTGCTATTTGTGACTTCTTGCATTTTCCATTGCTGCCATGGTCTTTGCTATTTGGTTTACTTGTCGGTTGTGGTCCGAACCCTCTCTGTGGCGGGCATTTGGTATTTTAATTGAATTGCCGAGGTGTGGAATTTTTCCATTATTCTGTGCTGCTGACCATCACTCAATTTTAGTCAATACCATTTGTCCACAACTATCTCAGATACATTGTCTGAAGCTCCAGTCACAGTACCAAAAATTTGGCCTTTTGATTGTTAAAGACCAACTTTTTTTCAGTCTTCTATCTGACCAACTCTACTGCATAAGGGTGACTACCCACTACAGTTTTTTTTCACAGCGAAATTCGCAGCATTTTTTTTTTCTGCAGGGGCCTATGGGACTTGTAATGTTAAAATAGCGATCGCGCAAAATCGCAATTTACCGCGAAATCGCGATTTTGTGCGATTTTAACATTACAAGTCCCATAGACCTCTGCAGAAAAAAAAATGCTGCGAATTTCGAGTGAAAAAAAACTGTAGTGGGTAGTCACTAGAGATGAGCGAACGTACTCGTCCGAGCTTGATACTCGTTCGAGTATTAGCGTGTTCGAGATGCTCGTTACTCGTGACGAGTACCACGCGATGTTCGGGTTACTTTCACTTTCATCTCTGAGACGTTAGCGCGCTTTTCTGGCCAATAGAAAGACAGGGAAGGCATTACAACTTCCCCCTGTGCCGTTCAAGCCCTATACCACCCCCCTGCAGTGAGTGGTTGGCGAGATCAGGTGTCACCCGAGTATAAAAATCGGCCCCTCCCGCGGCTCGCCACAGATGCGTTCTGACATAGAGGAGGGAAAGTGCTGTCTTGGTGGAGCTGCTATAGGGAGAGTGTTAGGAGTATTTTAGGCTTCAAGAACCCCAACGGTCCTTCTTAGGGCCACATCTAACCGTGTGCAGTACTGTGGAGGCTGGTTTTTGCAGTGTTGCACTTTTTTTTTTTTTGGTATATCGGCCGTGCAGAGCATTGCGTCCTGCAGTAATACTCCAGGGCCAGAAGTGGTGGTTAGGCAGGGACAGAAGACATATATTGTGAGGCAGGGACAGAACACATATATTGTAAGGCAGGGACAGAAGACATATTGATTGAATATAGGCAGTGGGTCTTTGCAAAAACATTTGGGGAAAAAAATCTATTTGGGCTGCCTGTGAGTGTCCTCAGTGTTCTGGGTCTGTGCTGGATGTAGTAGTCCTCCTAATTCATACGCAGCCAGCTAAGTGTTACAGCAAGCTTGCGCAAAATTATTTCCTGGCTCTGTCTGGGCTGTTAAATCACCGCTGTATTGCAGTCCAAAGTGCAACACTCTGCAGTTCTTTGACATACTCCAGGGCTAGAAGTGGTGACGCAGAGAGAGAAGAGATATATTGATTGAATATAGGCAGTGGGCCTTTGCAAAAACATTTGGGGAAAAAAATCTATTTGGGCTGCCTGTGACTGTCCTCAGTGTTCTGGGTCTGTGCTGGGTGTAGTAGTCCTCCTAATTCATACGCAGCCAGCTAAGTGTTACAGCAGGCTTGCGCAAAATTATTTCCTGGCTCTGTCTGGGCTGTTAAATCACCGCTGTATTGCAGTCCACAGTGCAACACTCTGCAGTTCTTTGACATACTCCAGGGACAGAAGTGGTGGTTAGGCAGGGACAGAAGACATATTGATTGAATATAGGCAGTGGGCCTTTGCAAAAACATTTGTGGAAAAAAATCTATTTGGGCTGCCTGTGACTGTCCTCAGTGTTCTGGGTCTCTGCTGGGTGTAGTAGTCCTCCAAATTCATACGCAGCCAGCTAAGTGTTACAGCAGGCTTGCGCAAAATTATTTCCTGGCTCTGTCTGGGCTGTTAAATCACCGCTGTATTGCAGTCCAAAGTGCAACACTCTGCAGTTCTTTGACATACTCCAGGGACAGAAGTGGTGGTTAGGCAAGGACAGAAGACATATTGATTGAATATAGGCAATGGGCCTTTGCAAAAACATTTGTGGAAAAAAATCTATTTGGGCTGCCTGTGACTGTCCTCAGTGTTCTGGGTCTCTGCTGGGTGTAGTAGTCCTCCAAATTATTTCCTGGCGTTCCGTAAGCGGTCAGCCTCCAACCACAGGCCAATAAGCGGCACATTCAATTACAGCGTTCTGTTTCTGCACTACTGGTAATACACCATGCTGAGGGGTAGGGGTAGGCCTATAGGACGTGGACGCGGGCGAGGACGCGGAGGCCCAAATCAGGGTGTGGGCACAGGCCGAGCCAGTGCGGTGGCCAGGGGTAGAGGCAGGGCCAGACCGAATAATCCACCAACTGTTTCCCAAAGCGCCCCCTCGCGCCATGCCACCCTGCAGAGGTCAAGGTGCTCAACGGTGTGGCAGTTTTTCACAGAGACGCCTGACGACCGACGAACAGTGGTGTGCAACCTTTGTCGCGCCAAGATCAGCTGGGGAGGCACCACCACCAGCATGCGCAGGCATATGATGGCCAAGCACCCCACAAGGTGGGACGATGCCCGTTCACCGCCTCCGGTTTGCACCACTGCCTCTCCCCCTGTGCCCCAACCTGCCACTGAGATCCAACCCCCCTCTGAGGACACAGGCACGAGTGCCTACTGGCCTGCACCCACACCCTCACCTCCGCTGTCCTCGGCCCCATCCAGCAATGTCTCTCAGCGCAGCGTCCAAACGTCGCTAGCACCACTGTTTGAGCGTGAGCGCAAGTACGCCGCCACGCACCCACACGCTCAAGCGTTAAACGTGCACATTGCCAAATTGATCAGCCTGGAGATGCTGCCGTATAGGCTTGTGGAAACGGAGGCTTTCAAAAGCATGATGGTGGCAGCGGCCCTGCGCTACTCGGTTCCCAGTCGCCACTACTTTTCCCGATGTGCCGTCCCAGCCCTGCACGACCACGTCTCCCGCAACATTGTACGCGCCCTCACCAACGCGGTTACTGCCAAGGTCCACTTAACAACAGACACGTGGACAAGCACAGGCGGGCAGGGAAACTATATCTCCCTGACGGCACATTGGGTGAATTTAGTGGAGGCTGGGACAGAGTCAGAGCCTGGGACCGCTCACGTCCTACCCACCCCCCGAATTGCGTGCCCCAGCTCGGTGGTGGTATCTGCGGCGGTGTATGCTTCCTCCACTAAACCTCCCTCCTCCTCCTCCTACGCAACCTCTGTCTCGCAATCAAGATGTGTCAGCAGCAGCAGTCGGTGTCGCGCGGCATGGCAGCACAGCGGTGGGCAAGCGTCAGCAGGCCGTGCTGAAACTACTTAGCTTAGGAGAGAAGAGGCAGACGGGCCACGAACTGCTGCAGGGTCTGACAGAGCAGACCGACCGCTGGCTTGCGCCACTGAGCCTCCAACCGGGCATGGTCGTGTGTGACAACGGACGTAACCTGGTGGCGGCTCTGCAGCTCGGCAGCCTCACGCACGTGCCATGCCTGGCCCATGTCTTTAATTTGGTGGTTCAGCGCTTTCTGAAAAGCTACCCACACTTGTCATACCTGCTCGGAAAGGTGCGCCGGGTCAGCGCACATTTCCGCAAGTCCCACACGGACGCTGCCACCCTGCGCACCCTGCAACATCGGTTTCATCTGCCAGTGCACCGATTGCTGTGCGACGTGCCCACACAGTGGAACTCTACGCTCCGCATGTTGGCCAGGCCCTATGAGCAGCGTAGAGCTATAGTGGAATACCAACTCCAACATGGGCGGCGTAGTGGGAGTCAGCCTCCTCAATTATTTACAGAAGAGTGGGCCTGGTTGGCAGCCATCTGCCAGGTCCTTGGAAACTTTGAGGAGTCTACCCAGATGCTGAGCGGGGTTGCTGCAATCATTAGCGTCACCATTCCTCTGCTATGCCTCTTGAGAAGTTCCCTGCAAAGCATAAAGGCAGACGCTTTGCACTCGGAAACGGAGGCGGGGGAAGACAGTATGTCGCTGGATAGTCAGAGCACCCTCATGTCCATATCTCAGCACGTTGAGGAGGAGGGGGAGGAGCATGAGGAGGAGGGGGAAGAGACAGCTTGGCCCACGGCTGTGGGTACACATGCTGCTTGCCTGTCATCCTTTCAGCGTGTATGACCAGAGGAGGAGGAGGAGGAGGAGGAGGATCCTGAAAGTGATCTTCCTAGTGAGGACAGCCATGTGTTGCGTACAGGTACCCTGGCACACATGGCTGACTTCATGTTAGGATGCCTTTCTCGTGACCCTCGCGTTACACGCATTCTGGCCACTACGGATTACTGGGTGTACACACTGCTCGACCCACGGTATAAGGAGAACCTTTCCACTCTCATTCCCGAAGAGGAAAGGGGTTCGAGAATGATGCTATACCACAGGGCGCTGGTGGACAAACTGATGGTAAACTTCCCATCCGACAGCGCTAGTGGCAGAAGGTGCAGTTCCGAAGGCCAGGTTGCAGGGGAGGCGCAGAGATCAGGCAGCATGTACAGCGCAGGCAGGGGAACATTCTCCAAGGCCTTTGCCAGCTTTATGGCTCCCCAGCAAGACTGTGTCACCGCTCCCCAGTCAAGGCTGAGTTGGCGGGAGCACTGTAAAAGGATGGTGAGGGAGTACGTAGCCGATCGCACGACCGTCCTCCGTGACGCCTCTGCCCCCTACAACAACTGGGTGTCGAAGCTGGACACGTGGCCTGTACTTGCGCTGTATGCCCTGGAGGTGCTTGCTTGTCCTGCGGCTAGCGTCTTGTCAGAGAGTGTGTTTAGTGTGGCTGGGGGAATCATCACGGATAAGCGTACCCACCTGTCAACCGACAGTGCCGACAGGCTTACACTCATCTAGATGAACAAAGCCTGGATTTCCCCAGACTTCTCTTCTTCACCGGCGGACAGCAGCGATACCTAAGCAATACGTAGGCTGCACCCGTGGATGGAAGCATCGTTCTCTATCACCATCAAAAACGGGGACCTTTTTGCTTCATCAATCTGTGTATAATATTCCTCCTCCTCCTGCTCCTCCTCCTGAAACCTCACATAATCACGCCGAACGGGCAATTTTTCTTAGGCCCACAAGGCTCAGTCATATAATTTTAGTAAACAATTTTTATACGTTTCAATGCTCTTTAAAGCGTTGAAACTTTCACCTCAACCAATTTTAATTTTAACTGGGCTGCCTCCAGGCCTAGTTACCAATTAAGCCACATTAACCAAAGCGATTAATGGATTTCACCTGCCCTCTTGGTTGGGCATGGGCAATTTTTCTCAGATACATTAGTACTGTTGGTACACCAATTTTTGGGGGCCCTCGCCTACAGTGTAATCAAATGAATTTTTAGCCCACCTGCATTACAGCTGACGTTACATCAGCTGTGTTGGTCACTGCAATGGGATATATTTATGTACCGCCGGTGGCTTCCTGGCACCCACCCATGCCGTGGGTCCACAGGGAGTTGTAACTGCATGTGTCCACTTCTAAAGAACCCCAGTCTGACTGGGGCATGCAGTGTGGGCCGAAGCCCACCTGCATTAAGCACGACATTACCTCAGCTGTGATGGGCAATGCAATGGGATATATTTATGTATCGCCGGTGGGTTCCAGGGAGCCACCCATGCCATGGGTCCACAGGGAGTTGTAACTGCATGTGTCCACTTCTAAAGAACCCCAGTCTGACTGGGGCATGCAGTGTGGGCCGAAGCCCACCTGGATTAAGCACAACATTACCTCAGCTGTGTTGGGCACTGCAATGGGATATATTTATGTACCGCCGGTGGCTTCCTGGCACCCACCCATGCCGTGGGTCTACAGGGAGTTGTAACTGCATGTGTCCACTTCTAAAGAACCCCAGTCTGACTGGGCTATGCAGTGTGGGCCGAAGCCCACCTGCATTAAGCTTGACATTACCTCAGCTGTGATGGGCAATGCAATGGGATATATTTATGTACCGCCGGTGGCTTCCTGGCACCCACCCATGCTGTCGGTCCACAGGGACTTCACAATAGGGAGTTGTACCTGCCTGTGTCTATGAATTAAAAACCCCGGTCAGGTTGGGGCATGCAGTGTGGGCCGAAGTCCACCTGCATTTAATCGGACGTTACCTCAGCTGTGATGGGCACTGCAATGGGATACGTTTATGTACAGCTGGTGGGTTCCAGGGAGCCACCCATGCTGTGGGTGCACACGGAATTCCCATTGCGGAGTTGTATCTGCCTGTGACTATTTATAAAAAACCGCGGTCTGACTGGGGCATGCAGACACCTTGACAGAATGAATAGTGTGTGGCACGTAGGTTCCCCATTGCTATGCACACGTGTGCAGCTCCAGATGGAGGTAGCACAGGATTGGATTTCTCATTGCTTCTGTACAGCATTGTGGACTATCGCCCCGCCCCTTTTAAAGAGGGTCGCTGCCTAGCCGTGCCAACCCTCTGCAGTGTGTGCCTGCTTTTCCTCTGGCAGACGCACTTATAAATAGACATGAGGGTGGTGTGGCATGAGTGTAGCTGAAGGCTGCGCAGGGACACTTTGGTGTGCGCTGTGGACACTGGGTCGTGCGGGGGGGTTGGTCAGCATGTAACCCAGGAGAAGTGGCAGCGGAGTTTCATGCAGGCAGTGATTGTGCTTTGTTGGAGGTAGTGTGGTGCTTAGCTAAGGTATGCATTGCTAATGAGGGCTTTTCAGAAGTCAAAGTTGTTGGGAGGGGGGGGCCCACTCTTGCCGCTATTGTGGCTTAATTGTGGGACCTGGGAACTTGAGATGCAGCCCAACATGTAGCCCCTCGCCTGCCCTATCCGTTTCTGTGTCGTTCCCATCACTTTCTTGAATTGCCCAGATTTTCACAAATGAAAACCTTAGCGAGCATCGGCGATATACAAAAATGCTCGGGTTGCCCATTGACTTCAATGGGGTTCGTTACTCGGAACGAACCCTCGAGCATCGCGAAAAGTTTGTCCCGAGTAACAAGCACCCGAGCATTTTGGTGCTCGCTCATCTCTAGTAGTCACCCTAACTCATCCAAGGCAAAGGTGCTCATAGAAGAGCATATATAATCAATGATGGCTCCCACACCAGTTAACCTTTCAGGGTTTTCCTACTTAACATACTTGTCAAAGCGCTCACAGTACCTCATTTAAACGCAGATACTCTAGTCCATATCTGGGCGGGAAACTAAATATTGCTTTGCCATTGGTTCATGTGAGCAATGCAGCACATTTATACCTGTGAGCTCTTACTATGGTTGATGCTAGCTAATGTCAGGTTTCTTAATAATCTGGGGCTGGGGCTATTATTCCTGAGGACTATATTGGATAGGGCAGGTCGTTAAACACATAAGGACCATTACAAATCACAGTATAACATGGGTCTCTGTCACAATTAAGATAATAACATGAGGAATACACAAGTTAAAAACAAAAGGCTTTTTCTGGACTCCACCAGAAAAATAAAGACTGTGAGGGATTAGCGTCAGGGTAAGGTAGCAGCTGGGGCGTCCATGGCCAGAGACAGTGACACTCGGAACAATAAAGTTCTTTAGTCCAGGCTTCACCTGAGTTTATTTCAGCACAAAATAAAGCAAAACAGAAATGAACACCTGCTTGTCTGAGCACTCACTACATATATGCTCAGTCCTGACTACTCACTGTCAGAAATACTGCATGCTGCGCACAGCCAGTCCGGTCCTCAGACCTGCAGAGGTCTCAGCACACACCTCTCCTAGGTGTGGAGGTTAGGGGCGTCTCCCTGTAAACCTCTGGCCTTCCCAGCCACACACTGGGCTAGCCGGGCTCCTAGCTCCACTGAGCCGTCTCTCCGGCTCTCTCAGCCCATATCTCCCCAAGACCTGCAGGCCTAGGCTTTATACGGCCTGGTACCAGCCTCACCTGGTACGTGGGAGTGGCCATCCCACCCTTCGCTTTGACCACTCCAGGAAAAGCCGGCCCGGACTATGCGGCTGGGAGCCACTGCATTATACTACAATGTGTCAGTAACCTCGTGTTACTGACACCCAAATGCTGGCTTCCTCCACCGAGCCCAGGCTGCTCGGTGCCACGTATCTGTCCAAGCCACTTTGTCAGTCACTGTCTCACAAGACATATAATGCAAAAAAGTTTAATGTGACTTTTAACATGTTATAACTTTCTGTGCCACAGTTTACTTGCCCTTTCAATTACTTTACGAAGGTGTTTGTTGTGTTAAGATAAAAGAAAAATAGCTTTTTAATGTCTTAAGATGACTTTTCTGTAACAAGTTATCACAGGCAAATCAAAGTCTTCTTCATCTGCACAGTATACACAAGGCAAAATATAGCACAATATCACATTTAAACTTCAACATTCCTTTCTTCACTATTGAGAGGCTCCTGTACAGGCGTACCACTAGGGGTCGCAATCGAGACCCGCACTTTTAGGTGGGGGGGGGGGGGGGCCTCACCACAGCCCACACACAACTTGCAAGTGCTGGGATTGCAGCAGCGGGTGCTGGTAGGAAAACCTTACTAATCAATCAGCGTTTCCTTCGTCCGACTAGGGAAAATGCTCATTGGTTGTCTCGCTGATAAATCCGAGCTTCCATCACTTATCGGTCAGTGATACCTAACTGAGAGGCTGTGGTTGGAGGTTCTTTCGAAAGTCCCAGCTCTCACTCTCCTCTACTGCATCAGATCTGCCTCATAGCCTCGGCTCCTCCTGCAGTGACAGCAGCTTTGCTCTCAGAATGGAGAGGAGGAGGAAGAAAAAGGCTGCAGAGACACAGACCGCAGGACTGAAAGACTGCCACATCCTGCCCTGTGCTCACCCCTGCAGCTGCCTGGAGAACATATGGCTCCTCTGCTGCTGTCCTACTAGAAGACACAGAGGTCCCGAGGGCAACCATCTTCAGCAATGAAAAATATATGTGTAATGTATGCGTGTGTATACTGGAAGTGTGTAAGGGTCAGTTCCATCAGTGTTTGAGGTTCAGTTCGGAGCCTCAATTACTGAATTCGCTAAAAAAAAAAAAAAAACAGGACAAAATAGTGCCGCATGCAGCGATACTTGTCCTGTAAAATGTAAGACTGAAACCAAACAGACCCTATTATAGTCAATGGGGTCCATTCAGTTGATCCATTTGGCCGGGGGATGCTGCTCCCAGAACAGAGCAGGAAAACAGAATCCTTTAGGGCTAATGAGAACAAGTCCTAATATGTGTCATGTATGTGCATCTAAATGTAGATCTGAGTAATGTATGTAGCACAAAGGCATCAAAACACCTTCAAGGGCTCGGTCAGAGGAGCGTGTGTATTGCTCTTGCATAATGCACGTTTCTAAAGAAACTAATGGGTTCCTATAGAATTGTTCATATGCACGGAATTTGAAGCGCAAAACAGTGCACACCTAAAAAAGATAGAGCATAGGTGCACGTTTTGCAGGAGTTTCCATTTACTCCTTTGGGAGCAGGAGTTATTGGAAACTCCTGAGCAGGAAATAGCTTCCCCACTGCTTACAGCAGGGGATTTAAAAGGTACTTCTGGCCCATCCTCGTGGGGAGTCCTCTCATCACTGAACACTGTGACAGCACTGTCACAGTGTTTAGTATTGAGGGGACTGCAGCAGGGACAAAAGATTCCCCTGCCACAGCTGTCACAGCTGTGGCAGAGGACCGCAATGCTATCCCATTGCTTTTAATGAGTCCGGCACTGCTGTATTCTTCTGTATTCTTATGGCCAGGGTCACAACTTTCAGCCAATCAGAGGCAGTGCTTTCTGGAGGTGAGGATTTTTCAATCCCCGGCCACCAGAATACAGAAGAAGACTGCCAGGGACCACAGAGAAGAGCTGGACAGTGCTTCTAGGGGAGTTAACTTTTTTTTATTTTTCTGCCGCTAAGAATGATTTTTGAAGTAGGGTTTATTTTTCAAGCCCCCCCTTGAACATCATCGCTGTGGGGGTTGCCTCCATCCCATTGCTCTTAATGGGGCGGCAGCAATGCTGGCCCCATTAAGAGCAATGGGATAGCATTGTGGTCCTCTGCCACAACTATGACAGCTGTGGCAGAGGATTCTTTTGTCCCCGCAGGGAGTAACATGATCACTGAACACTGTGACAGTGCTGTCGCAGTGTTCAGTGATAAGGGGACCTTTGTTAGGCAGCTGCGCTTTTCCAAGCACAACTGCTCCAGTGAACAGGCAAAGTTTCAAGTGCTGTGCATATGAAACTTTGACTGTTCACACGTTTTCTGCTTATGCGAGCAGCAGGTTTTTTTAGGCGCACAAAAAACACGCTCGTCTGACCCAGCCCTAAGAGTGTGTTCATATGTGACAGATTTTGGTGCAGATATGTAGTATGTTTTTAACAATACTTATAAAATATTTGGAAAAAAATTTAAAAAATTCTGCCATCATCTTCTGACAGCCATAGCTTTTTTTATTTTTTCATCAACGTTGTGTGAATGCTTAGCTTTTGCGGGACATACTGTGGTTTTTATTGGAAACTTAGGCCTATTTTGGGCTTAAGGATTAGAGATGAGCGAACGTACTCGTCCGAGCTTGATATTCGTGCGAATATCAGGGTGTTCGGGATGCTCGTTACTCGTAACGAGTACCACGCGGTGTTCCGGTTACTTTCAGTTTCCTCTCTGAGACGTTAGCGCGCTTTTCTGGCCAATTGAAAGACAGGGAAGGCATTACAACTTCCCCCTGTGACGTTCAAGCCCTATACCAACCCCCTGCTGTGAGTGGCTGGGGCGATCAGATGTCACCCGAGTATAAAAATCGGCCCCTCCCGCGGCTCGGCTCAGATGCCTTGTGAGTTAGCTGAGGGACAGTGATGCTGGTGCCGGAGCTGCTGTAGGGAGAGCGTTAGGAGTTACTGTAGGCTTCAAGAACCCCAACGGTACTTCTCAGGGCCACATCTAATAGTGTGCAGTACTGTGTTAGCACTGTAATTTTTTTTTTTTTTTCAAAATTGGATCTGCAGAGCATTGCGCCCTGCAATAGGGACAGAAGTGGTGGTTAGGCAGGGAGAGTGTTAGCAGTGAGTGTAGGCTTCAAGAACCCCAACGGTCCTTTCTAGGGCCACATCTATCCGTGTGCAGTACTGTCCAGGCTGCTGTTAGCAGTGTTGCATTTTTTTTTTTTTATCTCAAAACCGGCTGTGCAGACCATTGTACCCGGGATTAATACTACAGGGATAGAATTGTGTAGGCAGGGCCAGAAGACATACATTATTCATTGAATAGACGCAGTGTGGCTTGTCCTTTGAAAAACAAGGGAAAAAATTCTATTTCGCCTGCCTCTGACAGTCCTCAGGGCTCTGGGTACGTGTGTGCTCCGTGCAGAACGTTAAAAATAATCAGACGCAGCCAGCTACGTTTTACTGCAGGCTTGCGCCAATTTTTTTCCTGCATGGGAAATCCCTGATCTACTGTAGCGAATAACTTTGCATCACTGCAGTTCTCTGACACATTTGCAGGGCCACAACACAGTTATTAAACTTAGTAGTATTCATTGAATACACGCAGTATGGCTTGTCCTTTTGAAAAACAAGGGAAAAAATTCTATTTTGGCTGCAGGCTTGCGCCAATTTTTTTCCTGCATGGGAAATCCCTGATCTACTGTAGCGAATAACTTTGCATCACTGCAGTTCTCTGACACATTTGCAGGGCCACAACACAGTTATTAAACTTAGTAGTATTCATTGAATACACGCAGTGTGGCTTGTCCTTTTGAAAAACAAGGGAAAAAATTCTATTTTGGCTGCAGGCTTACAGTCCTCAGGGCTCTGGGTACGTGTGTGCTGCGTGCAGAACGTTAAAAAAAATCAGACGCAGCCAGCTACGTTTTACTGCAGGCTTGCGCCACTTTCTTTCCTGCCTGGGAAATCAAATCACTGGTAATACACCATGCTGAGGGGTAGGGGTAGGCCTATAGGACGTGGACGCGGGCGAGGACGCGGAGGCCCAAGTCAGGCTGTGGGCACAGGCCGAGCCAGTGCGGTGTCCAGGGGTAGAGGCAGGGCCAGACCGAATAATCCACCAACTGTTTCCCAAAGCGCCCCCTCGCGCCATGCCACCCTGCACAGGTCAAGGTGCTCTACGGTGTGGCAGTTTTTCACAGAGACGCCTGACGACCGACGAACAGTGGTGTGCAACCTTTGTCGCGCCAAGATCAGCTGGGGAGGCACCACCAACAGCATGCGCAGGCATATGATGGCCAAGCACCCCACAAGGTGGGACAATGCCCGTTCACCGCCTCCGGTTTGCACCCCTGCCTCTCCCCCTGTGCCCCAACCTGCCACTGAGATCCAACCCCCCTCTCAGGACACAGGCACTACCGTCTCCTGGCCTGCACCCACACCCTCACCTCCGCTGTCCTCGGCCCCATCCAGCAATGTCTCTCAGCGTAGCGTCCAGACGTCGCTAGTGCCGCAGTTTGAGCGCAAGCGCAAGTACGACGCCACGCACCCGCACGCTCAAGCGTTAAACGTGCACATTGCAAAATTGATCAGCCTAGAGATGCTGCCGTATAGGCTTGTGGAAACGGAGGCTTTCAAAAGCATGATGGCGGCGGCTGCCCCGCGCTACTCGGTTCCCAGTCGCCACTACTTTTCCCGATGTGCCGTCCCAGGCCTGCACGACCACGTCTCCCGCAACATTGTACGCGCCCTCACCAACGCGGTTACTGCCAAGGTCCACTTAACAACAGACACGTGGACAAGCACAGGCGGGCAGGGCCACTATATGTCCCTGACGGCACATTGGGTGAATTTAGTGGAGGCTGGGACAGAGTCAGAGCCTGGGACCGCTCACGTCCTACCCACCCCCAGAATTGCGGGCCACAGCTCGGTGGTGGTATCTGCGGCGGTGTATGCTTCCTCCACTAAAGCACCTTCCTCCTCCTCCTCCTCCAACGCAACCTCTGTCTCGCAATCAAGATGTGTCAGCAGCACATCGCCAGCAGTCGGTGTCACGCGGCGTGGCAGCACAGCGGTGGGCAAGCGTCAGCAGGCCGTGCTGAAACTACTCAGCTTAGGAGAGAAGAGGCACACGGCCCACGGCCCACGAACTGCTGCAGGGTCTGACAGAGCAGACCGACCGCTGGCTTGCGCCGCTGAGCCTCCAACCAGGCATGGTCGTGTGTGACAACGGCCGTAAGCTGGTGGCGGCTCTGCAGCTCGGCAGCCTCACGCACGTGCCATGCCTGGCCCATGTCTTTAATTTGGTGGTTCAGCGCTTTCTGAAAAGCTACCCCCACTTGTCATACCTGCTCGGAAAGGTGCGCCAGCTCTGCGCACATTTCCGCAAATCCCACACGCACGCTGCCACCCTACGGACACTGCAACATAGGTTTAATCTGCCAGTGCACCGACTGCTGTGCGACGTGCCCACACAGTGGAACTCTACTCTCCACATGTTGGCCAGACTCTATGAGCAGCGTAGAGCTATAGTGGAATACCAACTCCAACTTGCGCGGCGCAGTGGGAGTCAGCCTCCTCAATTATTTACAGAAGAGTGGCCCTGGTTGGCAGCCATCTGCCAGGTCCTTGGAAAATTTAAGGAGTCTACCCAGGTGGTGAGCGGCGATGCTGCAATCATTAGCGTCACCATTCCTCTGCTATGCATCTTGAGAAGTTCCCTGCAAAGCATAAAGGCAGACGCTTTGCGCTCGGAAACAGAGCCGGGGGAAGACAGTATGTCGCTGGATAGTCAGAGCACCCTCCTGTCTATATCTCAGCGCGGTGAGGAGGAGGAGGAAGAAGATGAGGAGGAGAGGGAAGAGACATCTTGGCCCACTGCTGACGGTACCCATGCTGCTTGCCTGTCATCCTTTCAGCGTGTATGGCCTGAGGAGGAGGAGGAGGAGGATCCTGAAAGTGATCTTCCTAGTGAAGACAGCCATGTGTTGCGTACAGGTACCCTGGCACACATGGCTGACTTCATGTTAGGATGCCTTTCTCGTGACCCTCGCGTTGCACGCATTCTGGCCAATACGGATTACTGGGTGTACACACTGCTCGACCCACGGTATAAGGAGAGCCTTTGCACTCTCATTCCCGAAGAGGAAAGGGGTTCGAGAATGATGCTATACCACAGGGCGCTGGTGGACAAACTGATGGTAAACTTCCCATCCGACAGCGCTAGTGGCAGAAGGCGCAGTTCCGAGGGCCAGGTAGCAGGGGAGGCGCAGAGATCAGGCAGCATGTACAGCGCAGGCAGGGGAACATTCTCCAAGGCCTTTGCCAGCTTTATGGCTCCCCAGCAAGACTGTGTCACCGCTCCCCAGTCAAGGCTGAGTCGGCGGGAGCACTGTAAAAGGATGGTGAGGGAGTATGTAGCCGATCGCACGACCGTCCTCCGTGACGCCTCTGCCCCCTACAACTACTGGGTGTCGAAGCTGGACACGTGGCCTGAACTCGCGCTGTATGCCCTGGAGGTGCTTGCTTGTCCTGCGGCTAGCGTCTTGTCAGAGAGTGTGTTTAGTGTGGCTGGGGGAATCATCACGGATAAGCGTACCCACCTGTCAACCGACAGTGCCGACAGGCTTACACTCATCAAGATGAACAAAGCCTGGATTTCCCCAGACTTCTCTTCTCCACCAGCGGACAGCAGCGATACCTAAGCAATACATAGGCTGCACCCACGGATGGAAGCATCGTTCTCTCTCACCATCCAAAACGGGGATATTTCTGCTTCATCAATCTGTGTATAATATTCCTCCTCCTCCTCCTCCTCCTCCTGCTCCTCCTCCTGAAACCTCACGTAATCACGCCGAACGGGCAATTTTTCTTAGGGCCACAAGGCTCACTCATATAATTTTTCTAAACAATTTTTATACGTTTCAAAGCTCTTAAAAGCGTTGAAACTTTAACTTGAACCAATTTTTCGTTAAACTGGGCTGCCTCCAGGCCTAGTTACCACTTAAGCCACATTAACCAAAGCGATTAATGGGTTTCACCTGCCCTCTTGGTTGGCAATGGCCAATTTTTCTGATGTACTTTAGTACTGTTGATACAGCAATTTTTGTGGGCCCTCGCCTACAGTGTAATCAAATGAATTTTTAGCCCACCTGCATTATAGCTGACGTTACATCCGCTGTGTTGGGCAATGCAATGGGATATATTTATGTACCGCCGGTGGCTTCCTGGCACCCACCCATGCTGTGGGTCCACAGAGAATTATAAATGCATCTGAAACCACATCTAAAGAACCCCAGTCTGACTGGGGCATGCAGTGTGGGCCGAAGCCCACCTGCATTAAGCGCAACATTACTACCTCAGCTGTGTTGGGCAATGCAATGGGATATTTCTATGCACCGCCGGTGGCTTCCTGGCACCCACCCATGCTGTGGGTCCACAGGGAATTATAAATGCATCTGTTTCCACTTGTAAAGAACCCCAGTCAGACTGGGGCATGCAGTGTGGGCCGAAGCCCACCTGCATTAAGCACGACATTACTACCTCAGCTGTGTTGGGCAATGCAATGGGATATTTTTATGTACCGCCGGTGGGTTCCAGGGAGCCACCCATGCTGTCGGTCCACAGGGACTTGTAAATGCATCTGTTTCCACTTCTAAAGAACCCCAGTCAGACTGGGGCATGCAGTGTGGGCCGAAGCCCACCTGCATTAAGCACAACATTACTACCTCAGCTGTGTTGGGCAATGCAATGGGATATTTTTATGTACCGCCGGTGGCTTCCTGGCACCCACCCATGCTGTGGGTCCACAGGGACTTCACAATAGGGAGTTGTACCTGCCTGTGTCTATGAATTAAAAACTGCGGTCTGACTGGGGCATGCAGACACCTTGACAGAATGAATAGTGTGTGGCACATAGGTTCCCCATTGCTATGCCCACGTGTGCAGCTCCTGATGGCGGTGGCACAGGATTCTATTTCTCATTGCTTCTGTACAGCATTGTGGGCTATCGCCCCGCCCCTTTTAAAGAGGGTCGCTGCCTAGCCGTGCCAACCCTCTGCAGTGTGTGCCTGCGGTTTCTCGTCATGGCAGACGCACTTATAAATAGACATGAGGGTGGTGTGGCATGAGGGCAGCTGAAGGCTGCGCAGGGACACTTTTGTGTGCGCTGTGGACACTGGGTCGTGCCGGGGGGTTGGGCAGCATGTAACCCAGGAGAAGTGGCAGCGGAGTGTCATGCAGGCAGTGATTGTGCTTTGTTGGAGGTAGTGTGGTGCTTAGCTAAGGTATCCATTGCTAATTAGGGCTTTTCAGAAGTAAAAGTTGTTGGGAGGGGGGGGCACTCTTGCCGGTATTGTGGCTTAATAGTGGGACCTGGGAACTTGAGATGCAGCCCAACATGTAGCCCCTCGCCTGCCCTATCCGTTGCTGTGTCGTTCCCATCACTTTCTTGAATTGCCCAGATTTTCACACATGAAAACCTTAGCGAGCATCGGCGAAATACAAAAATGCTCCCGTCGCCCATTGACTTCAATGGGGTTCGTTACTCGAAACGAACCCTCGAGCATCGCGATAATTTCGTCCCGAGTAACGAGCACCCAAGCATTTTGGTGCTCGCTCATCTCTATTAAGGATGCATCGATTTTTGGTGGATTTTAATGTAGTTATTATTGGAGCCATATTTGGGTACATTGACTATATTGTAAAACTTTTATTAATATTTTTCTGATAGCAGGGAGAGAAAACTCATCAATTCTGCCATAGATTTTTTTTTACAGCGTTAATCATGCAGCATAAATGACACAAGACATTTTTTCTGCAGGTCGATACGATTACAACGATTCCAAAATTCTTATTTTTTTTTAGTTTTTTTCTCCAATAAACACCCTTTTTTGGAAATTATAATTTTTTTCTAAATCACTGCATTCAAAGTCCTATTACTTTTTTATTTTTCCATGGATGGAACTCTGTGAGAGCTTATGTTTTGCCAGGTGAGCTTTAGTTTTTAATGGTGCCATTTTGGGGTACATACAGCTTTTTTGATCACTTTTATTGAAAAAAAAGGAATTTTGCCTCACTTTTTTAAGGGTTTTTTCTTAATGTTTTTTGCCATGCAAGATGAAAAGCATATTCAATTTATTGTACGTATCGTTACGGATATGGCGATACCAAATATGTGGGATTTTAATTAAAAAAAAAAATTATGCTAATATGGGAAAAAGCATAAAAAAAGAGGATTTTTTCTACATTTTCTTTTTACACTTTTCTGTTTTTTACATTATTTTATCTTTTTTTTTTTACACTTTTTATGTTCCTGTCGTGGACTTGTACAATCACACCTATGATCGTTATAATAAGGCATTGCAGGACTTCTGTTCTGCAATGCCCTATCACTTGTATTAGCGATCATAGGCACTAGCAATGCAGGACGCCGGTATCCGGCATCCTGTTGCCATGGCAACCTGTCGGCACCCACGCAATTTCATCACGAGAGTCCGATAACGTCACAAAGGGAGCCCTTTACATGCAGTCTGATGTGCATTTGATCCAGTCCATGTATATGGAAGGCCTGACAATAAGGCAACAACATCAACACGCTCTTTACCTTAATAGTATTCTGTCCTCTAACACAGTATATTAAAGTGCCAGTGAACAAGTCTAAGAAAGGCAATCTTAACACTCACATGAAAATCTGAAAGTGCAATTTCTCTTACTGGTCTCTAGATGTCTTCACTGCACTGCTCATGGAGTACAGTACACCCCCTTCAACAAAAGAGCAGGGTGGCACAAAAGTTGGCATGTCCTAGTGGAAGGCTTGTCCTTCACTCCTAACAATAGGACTTGGTGGACATTCTCTCCTTTGCCACATCACACGTGACCATTTTTGGAGCTGTCCTCTTCCTTTTATCCACTCCATGCACTTCTCCCCATCTGAAAGTCTGGATTATCTAATGATGCCATGCTCAGCCTCATCACTGTCAGCTCAGAGCCAGAATGACTCTGTGCAACCAAGGCTGTCTGCTACTATAAACCCATGGATCCTGCAGCAGTTGAATGTAGTTAATAGAGTTAGAACAAATGTAAAGTAGAAGCATAAACTAATAATACACTGAAAGGTGGTTCAACCATCTTACAAGCATACATGGTTTTATATATATATATATATATATATATATATATATATATATATATATATATTCATTACTTATACTGCTGAAGTAAATGAAAGCTATACTATGATTGGTTGTTATGGTGATGATGAGTGAGTGTGAGGCATAGCATGTAGTTACATAATTCGTACGCATGAGGGCAACAAAGTTTTTCTTCGTCAGGTGTCAGGGTAATTTTTAGTGGTCCACCCTGTGAAACTTCATTGGAATGTGTCATGTCCAATCTGGGTGTGCCGGATCCAAAAACCTTCACTGACTGTGAACAAACAGATTGCAAGTGCACACAAAACAGTGGTAAACAATAAAGAAAATAGACACAAGGGAAACACTTCCTATAAACCCTTTACCCAGGAAAGGGACCTGCCTATACACAGATGAACCACCCTAACAATGGGGAACCTGACCACACACTTAGGCCACTAGCAGACCTTATGTGGGAGAGGAGAAAACCACAAAGAACAAGATATCAACTATACTAACTTCAGCGCTTAGCTTAGTCAAGAATTAGGAAAAACAGGAGATCCAGTACCAAACTCTAACTTTCACCGCAGTCAGAGGGAGACTGAATTAAACAGCAATGAACTAAATGCAAGGCCAGGTTAAATAGTCATCCTAAATTACCAACAGGTGAGACCAAGCAAGTCTCACCTAAAACCACTCCCACCAGATCCAGAAGATGAAGAGAAACAAATACAAGACCTGAACCAGATTACCAGAAAGGAGCAAAGCCCAGAACCACTGCAAGACAATATTGCTTACAAAGAAGTATTCTAATTAGATGCGTTAGGAATATAGATGAGCGAGTATACTCGCTAAAGGCAATTGTTCGAGCGAGCATTGCCTTTAGCGAGTATCTCCCCTGCTCGAGACTGCAGGTTCGGGTGTCGGCAGCGGGCACTGAGCTGCGGGGGAGAGCGGGGCGGAACGGAGGGGAGATCTCTCTCTCCCTCTCTCCCCCCCGCTCCCTCCTGCTGACAGCCGCTACTCACGGCTCCCCCGCGCTGGCACCCGAACCTGCAATCTCGAGCTGGGGAGATACTCGCTAAAGGCAATGCTCGCTCGGTGTGAATACGCGGCCGATATACGGTCGTCTGAATAAGCCCTTACCTGCCAAAGCTGGATGAACATAAACCAGCATTTCAAAACCATACAGATTTAAAGTAAAGCCAAATGCCAGTATGATTTTCAGCCGTTTTTGTTGTTGCTATGCATGGCTTTACCTCAAATATGTTTATCACCGCTAACTCCAAGCACTTGGGGCTCATATGTCCACATTCAGACCCTAAAAATGTCAGCTAATTTGGCGATTTCATGCTTTTATGCAGCACCACATCATCTTATTTCTTTAGGCTATCGAAATATTATATTATAATGTTATACTATAAACTCCAAATGTAGGCCTAATTCTTATGTCACCATCATTACAATACTTTTATATACTGTAGTATTCTTAAAATGAGATTGTTATTGCAAGTTTGTATTGCTGCTTTCTTAAATTGAAATGTCAGTGCTTGCAGAGTCTATATGTCATTCCTGAAATGAGAGATCAAGCTGCACTAAATAATCACAGTCTACTGGGCAGCAGAGTTGGTTTCACTCAATTAAAATATTCTGTGCATTCGTAACATTGGTAAATCTTGTATACGGATATGCAAAGAATATACCCATATATATGTTGCATGATTTATTCCCAAACTGTCAACATTTATACATCAATGATGTTTAGCAATAACTCCTGGCTCATAGTTATAATCTCAGTTCACTCCATAGATGCTTATTGGCAGTGAGGTTAGTGATCTGCACAGGGCCCATAACTAGTGAAACATAATATCAATGGAAGATTGAGATATATACAACATCTTATCCTGACTCAAACACTGACTTTGATACTGATTCTGCCATTGACTATGACACCAGGCCCAGCAGCTCACTCAGAAGGCTGATATTGACAATTAACTCTGATGTCCCCTCTGTGAATAGAGTGATAACCGAACTGAGCTCCATTTATCTCTTTGGGACTTCTAGAGTTAGCTGAGTTCAAGTGCTCAGCTACCTCCAGCAGTCCCATTGAAATGAATAGAGCAGCAGCACAGATTCTTAACTGCTGCTCTACTCATTCAGGAACACTTGAGATTGGTAGGAACCCGACATCTCCTATCCTGTAGCTCGGGGCTAACTTTCAATCTGGGCAAAACCCCTTTAAAGAGAGCCTTTTTTGCACCCAGACCACCATCAACTAAGTTATGGTGCTGTTAAGGGATTTACTGGGTGAGGTACTTTTTGTATGCTGTCTGGTTCCTGCGTTCTCCGTCACTGAAGATCGCACATGGCACTGAAAATCAGATTCTTTTCACAGTGCCTTGCATTCGCTCTCCCACATACTTTTATGGAAGACTGCACGCATAGCACTGTGAAAAGAGTCAGATTTATGTGCCCTAGCTCCCTGTCATGTCCCCTAATGTCACTATAATTTGGTTTATGGTGTTGTGGTGATATGGAAAGTTCCTTTAAAGTATTAAACATTGCAAACACAGACAAATAACCTTTATAAGCTTGAGCATGCCCATACTATGAGCGGCAGCATTCTGTAATTTCACAACTTAAATTTTGTTTATCCCTATATATTTCAGTTATACTGTTAATGATTGAAAATAGAGATTTATTTAGTTTTATGCACCAGTTTGCAATGCATATAGCTGACGCTAACTAATTGGTTTGGCTGAATCAACTATGATTTCAGTTTCAGATGAGTGTATGAAAACACATCTGTAATACAGATCTGTATTAGGGCTCGTACACATGGGTGTATGCATATAACTCCGCAGGTCTCCCGCTGTCAGAGACCGCATATGGGCTGTGTATGGCACTGCACATGCCCGTGAATGACGAGATCATTGACTTGCACAGTGCATTTTTTTTTTTAATTCCCTGCTCTGTGCACAATGCATGCGTATGGACAGCGTTTTATATGCAGCCCATACAATGGCTGCGTATGATATGCAGAGAAATAGAGCATGCTGTGATCTATCGATACACAGTGCCCACACACAGGTTTGCATGAAAGAATAAAAGTTAGAGACAAGCGAGCATGCTCGGTTAAGGCAGATACTCAAACGAGCATCGCTCTTCTCGAGTATCTGCATACTCGTCCGAGCAAATGCGGGGAGGCGAGGGAGAGCGGGGGGAAGAGAGAGATCTCACTCTCCCCGCCGCTCCCCCTGCTCTCCTCCGCTACCCCCCCCCCCCCCGCGCATTTGCTCGGACAAGTATCTGCCTTAACCGAGCGTGTTCGCTCATCTCTAATAAAAGTCCATTGACTTCCATTGCCTCCATTCATGGTGTGTTGCACACAGGAAATACGCACGCGTATTATTTGGTGACAATGCGCCCATGTGAATGAGCCCTAAGAAACATGTTTCAAATGACAGTACATCGGTATGTTATCAATTTTCCATTCATTCTTGCCTCCACATTTACATTATATTTTTGGGGGAAAATATTGATCAATATTTGCTCAGTTGAAAAGAATACAAATACAAAGGCAAATACGCAAAAAATATAGATCATGCTTTGTTTTTAAAAATGGCCATATGATTAGCCCCATAGATTTACATTAGCTTTGTATTACGGTCCCCTCAACATGGACCTAATACAGAGCAAAAATATGCTCACCTGAAAGCGGCTTTAGAAGGAGTGTCTACATCTACGCGGTACAGTGCATGGCCACAAAGAATCTAATAATTACAGGTTCCTTTAGTTAGCTAACATTATATGGTTCAATCTATAATATTTGAGCACATGTACACATTGCATTATCAAGCTTACAATTTCAAGCTGTTCTATAAGTGTTCCCCCTAAAAAGTAAAAAAGGAAGAAGTAGACCAAACTCCATTGTTTTCTTTAGTGCATTTCTAAAATTCAGTCAACAATCTTTCTAGTGGAAATGCAAAGACCAAGATTGGAAATGACAAGGGTGTTTTGACCTAGTCAAATCGGTAGACATCAAAGAAACGATGGAAAAAATGTGAAGTGGAAACTAACTACAGTCTAAGTGGTGAAAAAGTAAAGACACTGCAAGGCTCTATTTATAAACATACATATAAGTATATGATCTATCTTCAAACACTATGTAAATATAGCGGTAGTGTAACTGATGGGAAAAAAACAATAACAGACTTTACAAAAATGTATCAAACAAAAAAAGTCACAGCTATGTAATTTGCTGCTGGGGTCTTAATACCTGGTGCTGCTCCCTTTGTAACTACTATCGCCAGCAGACATTTTTTTATTACTATCTACTAGTTCTAACATCGACTAAGATTTTTTTCCATTCTTAGGGCGCCTACCCACTGGTGTTTGCGATTTTCGTGCTTGAAAAACGCAGCGTTTTCCGCGGCTTTTTCGCGCCTTTTCCGTTAATTTCCATTGACATTCATGGGTGCATTAAGAGAAAAATAAGGACACATATGCAACTGACAGTTCCTATGTTAAAAATTGCAACGGACCGAGAAAAAAAAAACGCAAGTGGACAAGAACACATTCTATACTAATTGCTCTTCAGAAAAAACGCAAAACGCAAAGGAAAAAAAATCGCAAGTGGGTAGGCGCCATTATATTAAGGTTTCTTTAAATTATGTGATATTTAGAGTTTCTTGAAATCAAAGCCTATTTCAAATTCTCCCCATGGCATATCAATGAAACTTAGATCCATCCTTGAATTCAAAAACCCTCCATTGCTTCTTTTGTTAGCCAAGTCTCTGTAGATTTACTGGTGTAAATAGGGTTATTGTCAAGTTTTAAGTTCCACTTTTGGCTGAGCTTCAACCTCCTGTCAAATGATCTCACATCATACGAAAACTCTTTTGTACAATCAAAACTTTGTAGTTCATTTTAGGATTAGAAATTGTCCTGGAACCAAAATCTCAACATTTATACAACTGTGCTATGCAGTTTTCACCAGGCATGTCTTTTTAAACTGTACCCTATCTTTGCCTCATTATGGGGAAATTGTTACAGATGTCCTTGTATTTGCCTAGGTCAGAGTGCCTAAACTGCAACCCAAAACCCACTTATCTATTGCAAAGTGCCAAGACATCAAGGGGCGGGGCTTATCACAATGTATGATTTTTACTTTCATTGTTATAAAAAGGACAGGGCCGCTTCAAAATAGAGTTTGTGCAGATTTTGACTGCTTTTTGGATGTGGAAATGCTGCAGAATTTGCCACAGAAATTTCAGCTGAGAACATTCTGCAGAATTTCTGCCACGTGTAAACATACCCCAGTGGTAATACTGACACCGCACGGCGGCCCCCAGTAGTCCCCATGGTGGCCCGCAGTAGTAACAGTAACACCCCACGACGACCCCCAGTAGTAATAGCGACATCTCACAGGGGCTCCCAGTAGTAATAGTGACATCCCACAGCGACCCCAGTAGTAACAGTGACATCCTACTGCGCCCCCAGTAGTAACAGTGACATCTCACAGTAGCCCTCAGTAGTAACAATGACATCCCACAGCGGCCCCCAGTAGTAATAGTGAAATCCCACTGCGGCCCCAGTAATAATAGTGACATCCCACAGCAGCCCCAGTAGTAATAGGGACATCCTACAGTGGCCCCCAGTAGTAATAATAACATCCCACAGTGACGCCAGTAGTAATAGTAACATCCCACAGTGACACCAGTAGTAATAGTGACACCCTACACAGTGGCCCCCAGTAGTAATAGTGACACCCCACAGTGGCCCCTAGTAGTATCCCCTATATCAGCCCCAGTGGTAATAGCGACCCCCACCCCACCCCGAGACCCATATAATTACCCCCTCCTCCTCTGCTCAGTGCTGATCCCAGATGCACACTGTGACATCAGTGTGCTGCCAGATGCCTCCTCCCCTGCTCTCGCAGCAATAAGTAGGAGAGGTCACGGAAGGAGGAGGAGGATCCCGGCTGCACACTGACGTGACAGTGTGCACGAGGATCAGCACCGCTAGCAGTGCAGCTAAGTGAACACCAGCAGGGAATTAATGGCACCCCTGCCGGTATTTAGTAACGTGGTGAGCGGCCAACGGCGGCTCGTGCCAGCAGGGAGGGTTCTGTGTGCTGCCTCTGGCATGTGTGCCATAGCTTCACCACCACTGGTCTAGGTATTCAAGGGCAAGTTATAGTCTTTCATAGTAACATAGTACTTTAGGCTGAGAAAAAAAAACATATGCCCATCCAGTTCAGCCTATTTCTCTCCCTACAATGATCCAGAGGAAGGCAAAAAAAAATCACAATTTAAGGGAAAAGGTTCCTTTCTGACTTTAATATGGCAATCTGAATAATCCC
This sequence comes from Eleutherodactylus coqui, assembly GCF_035609145.1. NCBI lineage: Eukaryota > Metazoa > Chordata > Amphibia > Anura > Eleutherodactylidae > Eleutherodactylus > Eleutherodactylus coqui. The sequence goes on from NC_089837.1 coordinate 308,848,913, forward strand.
TGAATCAACAACCCTTCTGAAGTAATTAGTGACTATAACATATAATATTGTATTGCTGAAGAAAGGCATCCAGGCCCCTCTTAAAGTCTTTTATCAAATTTACCATCACCACATCTTCAGGCAGAGAGTTCCACAGTCTGACTGCTCTTACAGAAAAGAACTCCCTTCTATGTCAAGATGTAGAAGGTTCCCCCTTGTTACAGTCACAGAACTGGGTATAAATAGATTGCAGAAGAGATTTCTGTATTGTTCCTTACTTATAGGTCGCCCCTCAGCCGTCTTTTTTCTAAACTGAATAACCACAAATTTGATACCCTCTCTGGGTATTGTAGTCCACCCATTTCATATATTACTTTAGTAGCCCACCTTTGAACCTGGAGAAGTTGTTATATGTCCTTTTTGATTATCGGTGCCAAAAACGGTAACTAATATTCCATGTGTTGTCTAAACAGTGACTTGAAAAGAGGAAGAACAATGTTCTCGTCATGTGACCCTAGACCTCTTTTGATGCACCTCATGATCCCATTTGCTTTGGCAGAAGAGGCCCGACACTGCTTGCTCCAGTTAAGTTTACAGTTAACTTAAATCTGCAAGTCCTTTTCGATGTCAGTGTTTCCCAGTGGTTTCACATTTGGTGTGTAATGCTATCTTAAGGAAGAAACAACAAAGAAAGAGAAGAACCAGCTCACTAGCCCACTCCAGATCCACAGGAGAGCATGGACTTGTTTGACCATTCAAATAGCCCTTAGTCTTATCAGAGGTGACCCACCAATATGCCGTTTAAAAAGCAGATGGATACCACACACCAGGCATAGATTGTGCTATTACAAGCGACTCATATTACTCAAAGCTTCAGTTTAATTACCTTACATGTGTGATGAAATATATATATATATATATATATATATATATATATATATATATATATATATATATATATATGCGAAAGACCTCACTAATTCACTCACTCACTAACTCACCACTAATTCACCAACTTCCCGCTGTCGTACAAACTTGAAATTTAGCACAACCATTCTTTAGGTGCTAAATAGTAAAAGTAAAAGGTCATAACTTGATTATTCAATGCTAAGTGCAAAAGTAAGTGATCCCCTATGTTATGTACCTAATCTAATTTTCTAAATTCCCGGTGTTGCACAAATTTGAAATTTGACACAACCATTTTTTACATCGTTATAGGAAAAGTAAGGTGGTTGCAACTTTATTATGCAATTCTAAGTGCAAAAGTAAGTGACTTCCTATGTAAAGTACCTCCTCTAATTCTCCAACTTCCCGGTATCGTACAAACTTGGAATTTGGCATGACCATTCTTTAGGTTATAATTGGAAAAAAGTAAACGTGTTATAACCTGATTATTCAATGCTAAGTGCAAAAGTAAGTGACCCCCTCTGGTAAATACCTAATCTAATTCTCTAACTTCCCGTTTTCTTTCAAACTTGAAATTTGACACAACCATAATTTACATCATATTTAGGAAAAGTAAAGAGGTTGCAACTTGAGTATTCATTTCTAAGTGCAAAAGTAAGTGACCCCCTATGTAAAGTACGTAATCTTATTCTCTAACTTCACGGTGTCGTACAAACTTGAAATTTGGCAGGACCATTCTTTAAGTCATAATTAGAAAAAGTAAAGGTATCATAACCTGATTATTCTATACTGAGTGCAAAAGTAAGTGACCCCCTATGGTAAATACCTAATCTAATTCTCTAACTTCCCAGTTTCGTACAAGCTTGACATTTTGGAAAACTATTCTTTATGTCTTAAATAAGAAAAGCTAAGGAGTTGCAACTTGATTATTCAATGCTAAATGCAAAAGTAAAAGACCCGCTACATAATCTAATTCTTTAACTTCACAGTGTCATATGAACCTGAAATTTAGCACAGCCATTCTATATGTTGTAAATAGGAAAAGTAAAGAGGTCACACCTTGATTATTTTATTCTAAGTGCAAAAGTAAGTGACCCCCCTATGTAATGTACCTAATTTAATTCTCTAACTTCCCGATTTCGTATAAACTTGAAATTTGGCACGGCCGTTCTTTAGGTCATAAATAGGAAAAGTAAAGGGTCACAACTTGATTATTCAATTGTAAGTGCAAACGTAAATGACCCCTTATGTTATGTACCTAATTTAATTCTCTAACTTCCCAGTGTCGTATAAACTTGAAATTTGGCACGACCATTGCTTATGTTCTAAATAGGAAAAGTAAAAGGGTTGCAACTTGATTATTCAATGCTAAGTGCAAAATTAAGTGACCCCCCCAATGTGATGTAACTAATATATCACATCTCTGCTGCACAAACATGAAATTTGGCGCAACAATTCTTTAGGTCGTAAATAAGAAAAGTAAAGGGATCGCAACTACATTATTCAATTCTAAGTGCAAAAGTAAGGAACCCCCTATTGTCGTGGATTTCCTTTGGGAGTCCACGGCGTAATCAATAGGAATGTTTGCACCCTTCCAAGTTAGTTATGAATTGTTTGTGCGCACAAGAAGATTTCACACTGACACAGGTTCAGCATGTATAAACTTCCTCAATTTTGCTTTATTTGTGGGCGCGTAAGCTCTTTTATAAAGTTTAACATATCTGCCCTTTTGGGCATGCCAAAGATTACATAGATACAACGTATTGTTTGATTATTGGATGAGCGTCTTGAGATTCTTCCTTCATCCGGTCATCTGTTATTGCCCGTTACGTGGTATCAGTCCGGAGAGGGCAGGACGAGACGAGTGGGTTGTCTTGGACACCACGTGTGGATGGTCCGATATGATTGGAGGTTATAACTTGAACTATTATTAGTATAAACTTTCCGTAGCTATTTGCATCGACTAGCACATCTGCTAAAAAGCGGTAATGTTACAGACTGCGGTTACGTGTGTCTGACTTGCTTCTCCTAAAGTTTACTAAGAATCGGGAAGTAGAGCGTTCTTGCTAAATGTCAGCTTCTGCTTATATGTATAGGAGTTTAGAGAACGGAAAGTTTCATTGTATATGAGGAAGTGGATATATAAAGAATATAAGAATATTTCTGAATATTTGTGTTCTAAGGAAACAGGATGGACAAGTACTGTTATTGGTATACAGAAGATACAAAATGCATAACATACGTAAAAACTGTTCACTACAGGTCCACTGTCCACTACATATGAAATGTATGTCCATTATCCCAAAAATATATGTATTGCGGATATACACTACACTATGTTATGTACCTGATCTAATTCTCTAACTTCCCAGTGTCGTAATAACTTGAAATTTGGTATGACTATTCTTTAGAAACTATGTAGAAAATTAAAGGAGTTGCAACCTGATTATTCAATTCTAAGAGCAAAAGTAAGTGACCCCCTATATAATGTAACTAATAACACATTTGTATTGCAAAAAATATGTAATTTGGCACGTCCATTCTTTAAGTCCTAAATAGGAAAAGTAAAGGGGTCGCAACATCAATATTCAATTCTGTGTGAAAAACTGTGCAAAAATCCGTGATACATGAGATAATTCTATTCTCAGAAACCATAAAGCCTAGGGAAATTATTTGCATACTTAGGAGAGTTTACCTCACCTCTATGAGTATTTACTCAGAATAATCTACCTCACCTCTATGTGTATGTACCGAGGATAATCTAACTGACCTCTGTGTGCATATACTGAAAGTCTGTAAAGTACGAAAGGAAGTGGCCATGGACTGTAGGGAGGGAGCATTCCTTTAACGCTACAGGCCCATTTAGACACAATGATTATTGCTCAAAATCCGCTCAAAAGCCATCTTTTGAGTGATAACCATTGGGTGTAAATGTGCCCATCTTTCACTTTCCTACCAAACGCTGATTTTCAGTTCTGCTTGAAAACCATCGTTCTGCAGAACAGCTGATAAGCAGGACCGCACACTGTGTTCTGCACGGGGCTGCTGATTACAGCTGATTGCATTGTATCAACTGTTCTCAGCTGTCAGCCCCATGGCAGATCAAAGGGAATGCAATCAAGGAACAGCGGGTGGTCTGTTTCCTGACTAAAGCTCCTGGTGGCTCACAGGCTACTACTTGATACTAATAGGCATTAGTACCAAATAGTAGTTTATGCAAAATGCTTGCTCAAAAACCATCTTTTGAGCGATCACCTTTGCAGTGTAAATGCACCTTTAGAAGAGGCTGCCACCTCCAGTCTAGGGGTAAATTTGATTAAAAAGGGGCGTTACTTTTTAATGTACAAAAAGTGAAGAGAATGAGAGGGTTGGCACATTTTTCAGATCAACATCAGTACATTCAGTCTAAGGGCGCCCACCCACTGGCGTTTGCGATTTCCGTGCGTGAAAAACGCAGCGTTTTCGGCGCGTTTTTGGCACGTTTTCCGCGTGTTTTTTGCGGCGTTTTCGCGGCATTTTCGCGGCTTTTTCGCGCCATTTCCATTGACATTCATGGGTGCATTACGAGAAAAATAAGGACACATATGCAACTGACAGTTCCTATGTTAAAAAACGCAACGGACCGAAAAAAAACCCCCAGTGGACAGGAACACATTCAAAACTAATTGCTCTTGAGAAAAAAACGCAAAACGCAAAGGAAAAAAAAACGCCAGTGGGTGGGCGCCCTAAGGATAATCTAACGCTGTATGTGTACACATATTTTATTCCTCGGTTCCTCTGAAGTAACCACAACTTCATAACATTTTCAGGGCAAACAACGGGTAAACACTGGTACCAAATTAACTGGTTATAAAAGCATGGTGGATTTTTGGGCTGTGCACATGCATTAGTTGGCATTTGAACTGAAGCTTTGTGTAATATGTGTGGCTTGTTTTAGCACAATCAATACCTGGTGGGTGATTTGGATCAACATATGGTATTTATTTTTAAATATGGCTATGCGATTGTAATATCAAATGATTGTTTATGAATTTAATTTGATTCATGGATTACTATTAGAGATGAGCGAACCTACTCGGCCACGCCCCTTTTTCGCCCGAGCGCCGCGATTTTCGAGTACTTCCGTACTCGGGCGAAAAGATTCGGGGGGCGCCGTGGGTGAGTGGGGGGTTGCAGCGGGGAGTGGGGGGGAGAGGGAGAGAGAGAGGGCTTCCCCCTGTTCCCCACTGCTACCCCCCGCTCCGCCATGCCTCCCCCGCCCCCCGAATCTTTTCACCCGAGTACGGAAGTACTCGAAAATCGCGGTGCTCAATCGAGTAATTACTCGAAAGGAGTACGTTCGCTCATCTCTAATTACTATATATTTTTTGGTGGGCTGTAGTCAATATATTTAGCTATTATGCAATAAACTTGCATGCAGAATGATAACGAAAACTTATATATATATATATATATATTTTTTTTTTTTAATTTGCACAGAGCCACAACATAACAATTTTTTTTAAGTATAGGGTCTGAAGGCTTTATTTATTGAATTTTGAGTTAGTATTTGTGAGTATAATCAGATACAGTATTTCATTTAGACCTGTTACAAAAGTAGGATCGACACTGTCTACTGTACCTTGCTCTCAATATGTAGGAGTACTACAGATTTCAGTATTATGTTATTGGGCAATTTTTGGTAAAAATCACAGAAATATCATCTTTCCCATAATACATTCTTAACACAGTCAGTATGCAGCCAACCAGCAGCCAGGTAACTGTGATAATGTTAGAGAATGTCCCTTCCATGTTGCATATAGGCAGAACCTTCATTGGATGCCTGCAACACATAACCCAGCCATATATGACATAGCCACTGTGTTAGCATTGTCATTTTATAGCTCAGCCCATAGTAATTGTTCTATAATGTGGAGGATATAGTTTTCAGATTTTGCAACTGCTCAATTTAGTCCACCTGTGGTTTTCTGTTAACTAAAAAAACAAAAGCAGGAAAAAGCAAAATAATGCTCTGTATTTCTGTTATCAGATACTTTTCAAAGCTCCAAGATTGCCGTATTAGATTGTTACATACTGACCTATGTGTTTCACAATAAAAAACGTGAAGAAAGCAAAGGATAGTGGGCACAAAATGAGGTGGTGGTCATAGAGGACAGGCCAAGTTAATGCCTCAAACTGCTCCCACTGAAACAACAGCTCCACATTCTGCAGGAAGTGAGGCAAGTGTTTTTTTGTCATTTTTTAGGAGTGGTTCTTCCTGTGTGTCACATTTACAGCATGCAGAACATGTTGTGGAGTGGATGATACAGCATGCGTCAATTATCACCATCTCCTCTTCCTCCCAGTCCCAAACACATAGCAGTCAGTCTGCACCAGTCAGCCACGAGAACCCCAATTCTACTTCACTCTGTTCCAAATCTCACAGACACTCTGAAGCAGTCGACATGCATCAGACTCACGAGCTGTTTGATCATTCTGTATCATGGATGTCAACAGGGCACGCCAAATAACCAGAGAAAGAATACCAAGATATAGTATGCACTTATGCCCAATCATTTTTGTCCTCTGAAGATGAGGCTGGAATAGTGCATGTGGTTAGCCCTTCATAAGCAATGTATATACAGAGGAATGCAGAAACAGAGGTGCCAGCCCATCGTGCTTATTGTAACATAGAATCCACTCAGTAGGAGGAGAGCGGCCAAGAGGAAGAAGAGGTGGAAGATGATAAGCTACTTAATCCAACATGCTGTGAAGGCAGGGAGCATCATCACAGCAGCTCGGATGGGGAGAAGGAAGAGGCGGAAGTCATGGGCAGCACCCTCCCAAGACAGGGAGTAGGGTGTCCCAGAAAAATAACAACTTCAGACCCACAACTAGATCAGCTCACAGGACTTGCAGTCTGGGCATTCCCTAAAACTGCACATGATGACAGAACACTGGTCATCTGTAAGATCCTGTTGTAAGTGTTTCAAACAAGACAAGAACATAAACAACCTCAACACAATACCCAACACCAGCTGCCTTTCAGAGCCAACCTGGTTTGGAGTGCAAAAAAAACAGCCTCACCCTGCTCCTTCTTCTGCTGCTGTAGCTGCCTCTTCCTCAATCTCCCATCCTGTCCATGTGACATTTTCTAAGCAGGGATAGTTCAGGCCTCTCCTTTGGCACTAAGACTAGGCTGCAGGCTTCAGACCCAAGAGTGGGAAACGGAGAGCATATGTGGAACTGTCAACTCACCTTCCACAACATTGCCATCTATCCCATATTTCAGCATGTCTCAGGTCAGCAGCCATTGGTCCATCCCCTAGCTATCATCCATTTCTGTCCCCTTGTTACTCCCTTCCTCCTCCTCCTCTTGCTCTACCTACCTTTACCACCTTCCAATACGCTACATTGACACCGATATGTCAAAAAACACAGCCTCCATACCTCCACACTGTCGAAGAGCTGTTGATTAGAGATGTGCGAGCACCAAAATGCTCGGGTGCTCGTTACTCGGGACGAAATTATCGCGATGCTCGAGGGTTCGTTTCGAGTAACGAACCCCATTGAAGTCAATGGGCGACCCGAGCATTTTTGTATATCGCCGATGCTCGCTAAGGTTTTCATTTGTGAAAATCTGGGCAATTCAAGAAAGTGATGGGAACGACACAGCAACGGATAGGGCAGGCGAGGGGCTACATGTTGGGCTGCATCTCAAGTTCCCAGGTCCCACTATTAAGCCACAATAGCGGCAAGAGTGGCCCCCCCCCCCAACAACTTTTACTTCTGAAAAGCCCTCATTAGCAATGCATACCTTAGCTAAGCACCACACTACCTCCAACAAAGCACAATCACTGCCTGCATGACACTCCGCTGCCACTTCTCCTGGGTTACATGCTGACCATACCCCCCCCCCCCCCCGCACGACCCAGTGTCCACAGCGCACACCAAACTGTCCCTGCCCAGCCTTCAGCTGCCCTCATGCCACGCCACACTCATGTCTATTTATAAGTGCGTCTGCCATGAGAAGGAACCGCAGGCACACACTGCAGAGGGTTGGCACGGCTAGGCAGCGACCCTCTTTAAAAGGGGTGGGGCGATAGCCCACAATGCTGTAGAGAAGCAATGAGAAATCCAATCCTGTGCCACCTCCATCTGGAGCTGCACACGTGGGCATAGCAATGGGGAACCTATGTGCCACACACTATTCATTCTGTCAAGGTGTCTGCATGCCCCAGTCAGACCGGGCTTTTTAATTCATAGACACAGGCAGGTACAACTCCCTATTGTGAAGTCCCTGTGCACCCACAGCATGGGTGGCTCCCTGGAACCCACCGGCGGTACATAAATATATCCCATTGCATTGCCCATCACAGCTGAGGTAATGTCGTGCTTAATGCAGGTGGGCTTCAGCCCACACTGCATGCCCCAGTCAGACTGGGGTTCTTTAGAAGTGGACACATGCAGTTACAACTCCGTGTGGACCGACAGCATGGGTGGGTGCCAGGAAGCCACCGGCGGTACATAAATATATCCCATTGCATTGCCCATCAAGGCTGAAGTAATGTCGTGCTTAATGCAGGTGGGCTTCGGCCCACACTGCATGCCCCAGTCAGACTGGGGTTCTTTAAAAGTGGACACATGCAGTTACAACTCCCTGTGGACCCACGGCATGGGTGGCTCCCTGGAACCCACCGGCGGTACACAAATATATCCCATTGCAGTGCCCATCACAGCTGAGGTAATGTCGTGCTTAATGCAGGTGGGCTTCGGCCCACACTGCATGCCCCAGTCAGACTGGGGTTCTTTAGAAGTGGACACATGCAGTTACAACTCCCTGTGGACCCACGGCATGGGTGGCTCCCTGGAACCCACCTGCGGTACATAAATATATCCCATTGCAGTGCCCATCACAGCTGAGGTAATGTCGTGCTTAATGCAGGTGGGCTTCGGCCCACACTGCATGCCCCAGTCAGACTGGGGTTCTTTAGAAGTGGACACATGCAGTTACAACTCCGTGTGGACCGACAGCATGGGTGGGTGCCAGGAAGTCACTGGCGGTACATAAATATATCCCATTGCAGTGCCCAACACAGCTGATGTAACGTCAGCTGTAATGCAGGTGGGCAAAAAATTAATTTGATTACACTGTAGGCGAGGGCCCCAAAAAATTGGTGTACCAACAGTACTAATGTACCTCAGAAAAATTGCCCATGCCCAACCAAGAGGGCAGGTGAAACCCATTAATCGCTTTGGTTAATGTGGCTTAATTTGTAACTAGGCCTGGAGGCAGCCCAGTTAAAATAAAAATTGGTTCAGGTGAAAGTTTCAACGCTTTAATGAGCATTGAAACGTATAAAAATTGTTTACAAAAATTATATGACTGAGCCTTGTGGGCCTAAGAAAAATTGCCCGTTCGGCGTGATTATGTGAGGTTTCAGGAGGAGGAGCAGGAGGAGGAGGAATATTATACACAGATTGATGAAGCAAAAAGGTCCCCGTTTTTGATGGTGATAGAGAACGATGCTTCCATCCGCGGGTGCAGCCTACGTATTGCTTAGGTATCGTTGCTGTCCGCTGGTGGAGAAGAGAAGTCTGGGGAAATCCAGGCTTTGTTCATCTTGATGAGTGTAAGCCTGTCGGCACTGTCGGTTGATAGGTGGGTACGCTTATCCGTGATGATTCCCCCAGCCGCACTAAACACACTCTCTGACAAGACGCTAGCCGCAGGACAAGCAAGCACCTCCAGGGCATACAGCGCGAGTTCAGGCCACGTGTCCAGCTTCGACACCCAGTAGTTGTAGGGGGCAGAGGCGTCACGGAGGACGGTCGTGCGATCGGCTACGTACTCCCTCACCATCCTTTTACAGTGCTCCCGCCGACTCAGCCTTGACTGGGGAGCGGTGACACAGTCTTGCTGTGGAGCCATAAAGCTGTCAAAGGCCTTGGATAATGGTCCCCTGCCTGCGCTGTACATGCTGCCTGATCTCTGCGCCTCCCCTGCTACTTGGCCCTCGGAACTGCGCCTTCGGCCACTAGCGCTGTCGGATGGGAAGTTTACCATCAGTTTGTCCACCAGCGCCCTGTGGTATAGCATCATTCTCGAACCCCTTTCCTCTTCGGGAATGAGAGTGGAAAGGTTCTCCTTATACCGTAGGTCGAGCAGTGTGTACACCCAGTAATCCGTAGTGGCCAGAATGCGTGTAACGCGAGGGTCACGAGAAAGGCATCCTAACATGAAGTCAGCCAGGGTACCTGTATGCAACACATGGCTGTCCTCACTAGGAAGATCACTTTCAGGATCCTCCTCCTCCTCCTCCTCTGGCCATACACGCTGAAAGGATGACAGGCAAGCAGCATGTGTACCCTCAGCAGTGGGCCAAGCTGTCTCTTCCCCCTCCTCCTCATGCTCCTCCCCCTCCTCCTCCTCTGGCCATACACGCTGAAAGGATGACAGGCAAGTAGCATGTGTACCCTCAGCAGCGGGCCAAGCTGTCTCTTCCCCCTCCACCTCATCCTCCTCCCCCTCCTCCTCCTCAACGCGCTGAGATATAGACATGAGGGTGCTCTGACTATCCAGCGACATACTGTCTTCCCCCGCCTCCGTTTCCGAGTGCAAAGCGTCTGCCTTTATGCTTTGCAGGGAACTTCTCAAGAGGCATAGCAGAGGAATGGTGACGCTAATGATTGCAGCATCCCCGCTCAGCATCTGGGTAGACTCCTCAAAGTTTCCAAGGACCTGGCAGATGTCTGCCAACCAGGCCCACTCTTCTGTAAATAACTGAGGAGGCTGACTCCCACTACGCCGCCCATGTTGAAGTTGGTATTCCGCAATAGCTCTACGCTGCTCATAGAGCCTGGCCAACATTGGAGCGTAGAGTTCCACTGTGTGGGCACATCGTACAGCAATCGGTGCACTGGCAGATGAAACCGATGTTGCAGGGTCCGCATGGTGGCAGCGTCCGTCTTGGAGTTGCGGAAATGTGGGTTGACCTGGCGCACCTTTCCGAGCAGGTATGACAAGTGTGGGTAGCTTTTCAGAAAGCGCTGAACCACCAAATTAAAGACATGGGCCAGGCATGGCACGTGCGTGAGGCTGCCGAGCTGCAGAGTCTCCACCAGATTACGGCCGTTGTCACACACGACCATGCCCGGTTGGAGGCTCAGCGGCGCAAGCCAGCGGTCGGTCTGCTCTGTCAGACCCTGCAGCAGTTCGTGGGCCGTGTGCCTCTTCTCTCCTAAGCTGAGTAGTTTCAGCACGGCCTGCTGACGCTTGCCCACCGCTGTGCTGCCGTGCCGTGCGACACTGACTGCTGGCGACGTGCTGCTGCTGACACATCTTGATTGCGAGACAGAGGTTGTGTAGGAGGAGGAGGAGGAGGGTGGTTTAGTGGAGGAAGCATACACCGCCGCAGATACCACCACCGAGCTGGGGCACGCAATTCGGGGGGTGGGTAGGACGTGAGCGGTCCCAGGCTCTGACTCTGTCCCAGCCTCCACTAAATTCACCCAATGTGCCGTCAGGGAGATATAGTGGCCCTGCCCGCCTGTGCTTGTCCACGTGTCTGTTGTTAAGTGGACCTTGGCAGTAACCGCATTGGTGAGGGCGCGTACAATGTTGCGGGAGACGTGGTCATGCAGGGCTGGGACGGAACATTGGGAAAAGTAGTGGCAACTGGGAACCGAGTAGCGCGGGGCCGCCGCCGCCATCATGCTTTTGAAAGCCTCCGTTTCCACAAGCCTATACGTCAGCATCTCCAGGCTGATCAATTTTGCAATGTGCACGTTTAACGCTTGAGCTCAAACAGTGGCGCTAGCGACGTCTGGACGCTGTGCTGAGAGACATTGCTGGATGGGGCCGAGGACAGCGGAGGTGAGGGTGTGGGTGCAGGCCAGGAGACGGTAGTGCCTGTGTCCTGAGAGGGGGGTTGGATCTCAGTGGCAGGTTGGCGCACAGGTGGTGCAAACCGGAGGCGGTGAACGGCCTTCGTCCCACCTTGTGGGGTGCTTGGCCATCATTTGCCTGCGCATGCTGGTGGTAGTGGCTCCCCAGCTGATCTTGGCGCGACAAAGGTTGCACACCACTGTTCGTCGGTCGTCAGGCGTCTCTGTGAAAAACTGCCACACCGTAGAGCACCTTGACCTCTGTAGGGTGGCATGGCGTGAGGGGGCGCTTTGGAAAACAGTTGGTGGATTATTCGGTCTGGCCCTGCCTCTACCCCTGGCCACCGCACTGGCTCGGCCTGTGCCTACACCCTGACTTGGGCCTCCGCGTCCTCGCCCGCGTCCACGTCCTATAGGCCTACCCCTACCCCTCAGCATGGTGTATTACCAGTAGTGCAGAAACAGAACACTGTAATTAAATGTGCCGCTTATTGGCCTGTGGTTGGAGGCTGACTTCGCTTACGGAACGCCAGGAAATAATTTTGCGCAAGCCTGATGTAACACTTAGCTGGCTGCGTATGAATTAGGAGGACTACTACACCCAGCACAGACCCAGAACACTGAGGGCAGTCACAAGCAGCCCAAATAGATTTTTTTCCACAAATGTTTTTGCAAAGGGCCACTGCCTATATTCAATAAATATATCTCTTCTCTCTCTGCGTCACCGCTACTGGCCCTGGAGTATGTCAAATAACTGCAGAGTGTTGCACTGTGGACTGGAATACAGCGGTGATTTAACAGCCAACACAGAGCCAGGAAATAATTTTGCGCAAGCCTGCTGTAACACTTAGCTGGCTGCGTATGAATTAGGAGGACTACTACACCCAGCACAGACCCAGAACACTGAGGACAGTCACAGGCAGCCCAAATAGATTTTTTTCCCCAAATGTTTTTGCAAAGGCCCACTGCCTATATTCAATAAATATGTCTTCTGTCCCTGCCTCACAATATATGTGTTCTGTCCCTGCCTCACAATATATGTCTTCTGTCCCTGCCTAACCACCACTTCTGGCCCTGGAGTATTACTGCAGGGCGCAATGCTCAGCACGGCTGATATACAAAAAAAAAAAATGTGCAACACTGCAAAAAGCAGCCTCCACAGTACTGCACACGGTTAGATGTGGCCCTAAGAAGGACCGTTGGGGTTCTTGAAGCCTAAAATACTCCTAACGCTCTCCCTATAGCAACTCCACCAAGACAGCACTTTCCCTAAACTATGTCAGAACGCATCTGTGGTGAGCCGCGGGAGGGGCCGATTTTTATTCTCGGGTGACACCTGATCTCCCCAGCCACTCACTGCAGGGGGGTGGTATAGGGCTTGAACGTCGCAGGGGGAAGTTGTAATGCCTTCCCTGTCTTTCTATTGGCCAGAAAAGCGCGCTAACGTCTCAGAGATGAAAGTGAAAGTAACTCGAACATCGCGTGGTACTCGTCACGAGTAACGAGCATCTCGAACACGCTAATACTCGAACGAGTATCAAGCTCGGATGAGTACGTTCGCTCATCTCTACTGTTGATGGCTCAGCAGGCCCACGCTGGCATGCGACTGACTCTGCACAAGCTAAAGTGAGGAAAGGACATGTGTGATACTGGAGCCAACCTGTTGGCAGCCCTTCACTTTGCAAATCCACTACTGGTAAAGGCCAGGAAACTGTGCTCAGACTTCTGGTGTTCACACCCAGCTGCGTCTCATCTGGCAGTGGTGCAGCAACAGTTTGGCCTACCACCAAACAACTTTATCTATGATGTGTTTCCACAGTGAAATTGCACAATAGATATGTTGCAGAGACTAAGCCAGCAGCAGAGAGTGATTATGGACTGCCAAATATTGTATGGCATTAGCAGACACTGTATTGAGCACTTGATGCCTGTAGAGTGGCTTCAGATAAAAGTTTGGTGTGTTGTTTTCGCCTGCTTAGAGGAAACTACCAAAGTGGTTAGTTGTCATGACACAGTGATCAGTATTACCATCCCTGTTATCCACCTGCTGGAACAGACACTACAGGGCCTCAGCAATAAAAAGGAGAGTGGTGGTTGTGGGGGATTCCCTATTTAGAGGAACAGAGGCTGCTATCTGCAGACCTGACACCTCACGAGAAGTGTGCTGTCTTCCAGGTGCACAAATCAAAGATGTGTCTGATAGGCTGCCAAGACTCTTCAGTCCTACACAACACCACCCATTCCTACTAATACATGTAGGGACAAATGGGACTGTGAAAAAAGACCTTGCAATCATCTGCAGAGACTTTAAAGACCTTGGAAAGAAGGTGCAGGAACCAGGAGCACAGGTGGTCTTCTAATCCATCCTCCCAGTGAATGGCCATGAAATAAGAAGATGTAACAAAATTCTAGAGGTGAACAACTGGCTACGTCAATGGTGCCATCAGCAAAGATTTTTAGACCATTGGGTGAATTAGTTATATGATGGACTGCCTGCTAGAGATGGGTTGTACCTTACAAAAACAGGTAAGCATATAATTGGTGGGCACCTTGCTTCACTCATTGGGAGAGCTTCAAACTAGAACAATATGGGAAGGGAAGTGAAAGGCCAGGTAAACATATACAGCTAATTAATACATTTGAGAACCTTGCTAATAGAAGTGGAAAAAAAGAACGAAGACAAAAAAATTCAGAAGGAAAGTAGAGGAGCAAGAGACACTGATGACAAACTAAAATGTTTTTACACAAATGCATAGAGCATGGGAAGCAAGCAAGGAGAATTGGAGCTCCTAACACAGGAAGAGAAATACAATGTCATGGGCATCAAAGAAACTTGGTGGAATGATACATATGATTGGAATACACGGCTTGAAGGATACAACTTATTTATAAGAAACAGACCAAAAAAAGGGGAGGAGGTATTGCGTTGTATGTTAGGAAAACATTCATCTCCACAAATATTCAAGCTTCAGAGCTGGGAGTTCTGTATAAACTGTTTGGGTAAGAATACAACGAGAGAACAACAGAAAGGACACTATTGTAGGCATTTACTATAGGCTGACTGGACAAGCCAAAGATATCGATGAATTTTTTCTACATCAGATGGCCAAGCTCTCAAAAAAGCATGACATAGTGCTCATAGGAGATTTTAACTATCCAGACATTTGTTGGGAATCTCTCTCAGGTAAAAGTAATAGATCCAGAAAATTCTTATCCGCTCTTGCTGACAACTTTATCTCCCAAAAGGTAGAAGAAAAAACAAGGGGATCTGCTATCTTGGACCTAATTCTTAGGTTACAGGATGAAAATAGTGAATTGGTTAAGAATGATGTTGAGAAGGCTGAACTTTTACATTCCTATTTTCTATCTGTTATCTCTCAAAAACTAGATGTAACATCAACTGATCTACCCTGTGCTATTGGGGAAATAAAAGAATGCAGGCTATCTATAAGCAGAGAGATAATAAGGGAACACTTAGCTACCTTAAATGAATTCAAGTGTCAAGGTTCAGATGAATTACATCCTAGGATACTAATGGAAGCAGCGGAGGTAATTGCTGAACCACTCACCATAATCTTTGAAAATTCCTGGAGAACAGGAGAAGTTTCAGAAGATTGGAAAAGGGCAAATGTTGTCTATGTTTAAAAAAAGGAAGAAGGTGGATCCTGGAAATTATAGGCATGTGAGCCTGACTTCTATACCAGGAAAGATCTTTGAATAAATTATAAGACAGCATGTATGCAAGTACTTGGATAAAAATGGAGTTATTAACCAGAGCCAGCATGGGTTTGTAACAAACAAGTCATGCCAGATGAATCTAATCTCCTTTTTGACAGAATGGTTGGTGGATTAGGGAAGAGAATATCTTGACTTTGGTAGAGCATTTGCCAATTTATTTCATACCATACTTATTGAAAAAATGACCAAATATGGGATTCTGCACATCCAAGTGGAAGAATGTATCATGTGGGGTACCACAAGTCTCTGTCCTAGGCCCAGTGTTGTTCAACATTTTTATAAATGATCTGGAGGAGGGAATTGATGGGAAACTGATCAAATTTGCCAATGACACAAAGCTGGCTAACACTAGGGAAGAGAGAAAGAGTATTCAAAAAGATCTAGAAAAGCTTGAACAGTGGGCGGCGACTAACAGAATGGTATTTAACTAGGAGAAATGCAAAGTCTTTATCTGGGCAAGAAAAATGAAAAAAGCACATACAGAATGGGAGGAGTTGAGCTAAGCAGCACATGTGAAAAATACTTGAGTATACTAATAGATCATAGACTGAACATGAGTCAACAATGTAATGCAGCAGCCAAAAAAGAAAACACAATTCTGGGAAGTATTAAGAGAAGCATAGAGTCTATATCAAGTGAGGTAATTATCCCCCTCTTCCATAGTCAGACAAATATCTGTCTGGCATGATTTAGTGAATGCTGCACTGAGCAGGGGGTTGAACCAGATGACCCCGGAGGTCCCTTTCAACTCTACAATACTATGATTCTATGTCAGCTTCTGTGTGGATGTACATGGTGTTGACCCCTTTGACTTCTGGGTGTCTAAGCTGGATGAGTGTCCAGAACTTGCCTAACATGCATTGCAGGTGCTTGCTTGCCCTGCTGCTACCAATCTAAAGTGAAATTTACTTTGACTGATTTCACATGACAAATTAAGTTACGGTGAACCAAGAAACTTCACTGAGGAATGAAGAATATGCCGAGTGAAATTCTTTAACAATCTATCTCTTTTTTAACCTTAATACCAAATCATTTATAATGTTTTTCCACTTGCTTAACTTAAATCAGGTGTCTTTCTCTAGAGTATAGTAGTTTAATTAGTACTGGCCTGGGTATGACTTTGGAGACAATGGCATAGTTGGGATCCTATTGGACCTTTCCACATAAATTAAAGAAGAAAATTCATCATGAACAAAATATTTTTTCAAGCCATTCTTGTATATATTGAATTTAACACACATAATCACCTTTCTACAAACCCTCAGGAAATCTCAGATACCTCATATTTCCACATCTAAATCTATCTGTCAGATCATTCAACTTTTTAATCGTGTTAGTATTTCCAGTCAAATATTTCTAATTGACTAATCTTTCAGTGTCATCTAGGCGACTTCTAATCTTATTCAGATTCTCTCATGAGAGTTATATCTGCTGTATCCCTGGAAGTTGAACCACTAAACCTTCAATCATATTATTCCATCTATTTATGTTAGCTAAAATTTCATCCATCAGTAGGTTAGTAGCTTAGTCGCCTGATTCGTTTCCTCATTAATGTGTCCAATATTTTTAGCAGTAGACCTTAACTATCAGTACTCCTCTTCCACCAAGCTCATATTCAACCTTTCCCTATGAAATTGATGTTAGTACTAGGGGATTTATTTTTTAGACTTTGATTTAACAGGGCTCATCTATACTGAACCTTTTTTGATCCTCCTAGTTATTAAAACATATAATCTCTAACATAAGACTGCCCCTCCCCCCCCAACAAGTATACAATACTTAGTTAGGTGGTTCATTTTCTCAAAAAAATCAATATGGTTTTCATAGTATAATCTCAGTCCATAATCCAATCAGTGTCTTTAAAACTGGTGCTTCTTGCTATTGCTGGTGCTTCCCACTATCCAAGATTATCCCTTTATCAACATGAATGAATTCCATAACAGAGATTAATTATTCCTCGGACAGAAAATTTGGAAAGAAGAATTCTGAGAAACTTCACTACTAGAAGTGAAATGTGACAGGCAGGTACTCGAAAAGGACAATACTTGTCCTTAGCTAGTATGCTCGCTCATCTCTAGTCCTAATCCATCTGGGCAGTAGCTGCAGATTACATCCCAGCACACTAATTTGCATCTCTGGCTCACAATCCCTGCATCACCTCTGTCTTTTACTTGCCAGTGTCCCTCCTGTTGTTTTCCTAGCAAAGTTACAGTAGCACAAGTCCTAATTGATTACTTCAATGTCAACTCATTCTAGAAGGGTTAGCAACAACCTTAAATTTCCCACTAGGGAAAACAAACAAGAGGCAATAAATGATGTTTTCACAAATATCCATGAACGGTAAATTTAGTGCTCTGCCTTATGTTTTTACTGCATCACCGCATAAACGTAGGTAGGTGATGGGTCTCCCAAGTTGTTTATATGACTGCATGCATGCTTATCCCCCGCTTAATGTTTTTTAATATTAGTAACTTGAACAAATGTCTATTAAAATATCTGAAATTTTATTTAATTGAATTACACTTCTTAAAAGTTCTATCTGTCGATTTGGCTCTGAGGACACACTGTATACGGTAACTCATGTTCTAAACAGAAAGTCATTCTAGCTTCTAAAGTTGATGAAAAATGTCCAATATTTTCTCCTCCCATATCCTCTCAAATGGAGCTTAACGAAAAGATATTCTAAAACAAGAATATTCTAAATTTACATTTAACTAAAAATTGTGCACAGTTATAAATGCTACAATAGCCATTGTCCAGCAATGGATTTAAGTGAGATTTCTCCATAAAATGTGAATTTTCTATTCTCCTAAACTTGTGAGATTAGTCTGATGTTCAGGTCAAGGAAAGACAGTGAAATACTCCATAAAACACAAGAGATTGTTCTCCTAAAATATAACACTACATTTCTTATGTTTATGATACTTCCTCTTGCTAGATAACTCCCTGAAATGTCCTTCTAATAGTACATATCTGACCTCACGACCAGAAAGACTCCCTATTAAATGTGACTAATGCCATTTTCCATTATATGGCCCAATTAAGGGAGGAGAAAAATCCTTTAAATTACGTTATAATGAGTGAATGTATTTAGTAATGGATTGTTTTTAGCAGCAGTGAGTAACACAATTTACTACATCAAATTCTAGCACAATTATAGAACAAGCACTATTGTACTGATGACAGAATTAAATTGTAATTCTAGGCTAAAACAGCACAACTCCCCTCTGTTTTATTGGCAATCAATTTTTTTGTATATCCCATTTTTATATCTTTCTATAGATGGCTGCTTTCTGAAAATGAGTATCCAGGAAGAAGAGATTTGCTCAGAAAATAACCTTATTTTGATGCGTTATTTGTGCATACATTATGCTGCAGCTTTGTGTAGCATGGGAAAAAATGAATTAGGCTTTTGAAACAAGCTGTCACTTGCTCCTAGAGGTGTGAAAAAATTATGAGGTCTGTTGTACCGAAAAACACAAATAGCCTACCTTTCGTGAAGAAAACACATACGTTTGAGACAGAGTTAGACTTGATTCGTTGGCTGAATTTTTATTTATTTGACTCATGCAGATTTCAAGGCTGGTGGGTTCATTTACTTTCCAAGAAAAAGAATGTTCAGAACTGTCTACAATAGACCTTTGATAGATATATGTTCAGTTTAAACTCCTGAGTTATTTGATTTTCAAATATCATTAAGTTTTTAAGTCATATTCCAATAGGCCTTCTCTATTTTAGGACATAAACTACATTGTTAACGAAAGCTATCACATGAATATGATGCATGGACTGAGTATATCTATATGATATGTAAGATTATGATTGAAAAATGTGGGTTATTGAGTGTGACTTTGTACTGTTGCTGGACTTTGGTCATCACCATGAGGATTCTTTTAAGGAAATGATCTACGACTGCTAGTTGAGTTTGACTGGTATGTCAGTATCTGTCAACTACAGTATGTAATCTAAAGTTAAAAGTGCACAAATATTGGCATATTTATTCAACTTAAGTGTGTTTGTTGCCTTTTGAATTATCTTTTTCATGCTATCATCAAGTAGGAAAACTAAAATAGTATATTGATGACCTTTCATCTGATCAGTTGCTCCATGTAATGAACCGTAGATGATCTACTGCTTCATTAGCCCTGATGAAGCTGGCCAGGGCTTTGATCACTTGCATCCACTTTTTATGGTTAAAACTGATCAGTACTCTACCCTCCTTTAGTGATCACTGTATTTATAGCTAGCTTTTGATGTATTGTGATTGTTATTAAATTGAGTATCAATTGCCTCTTGTTGTTCCAACACATTTTAGGAGTGGTAATTTTCAGGAAAGTTTGAAAGAATACTAATGTGCATAAAGACGTAAGTACATACCAACATTTTTTTGTATTTTCATGCACTGATGCCAGTGTATTTTTTTCTCTATTGGAGCATACCTGTAGTTTTACAGTGTTGTTATACGTAATTTGTAGAGATGAGCGAGCACCCAAATGCTCGAGTCCACGTTATTCGAGTCGAGCTTTTCGTAAAATTCGAGAGCTCTACTCGAGTAACGAACCCCATTGACTACAATTACCTTTAGAGTAAGAACAACTAAACTATAAAGATATACAAAAGGATATGCAACAAGGCCGCGCTCTAATGGATAACATGACAATTGTCACCTGTGTTTTTTATCTTCCACGAGGATATTTCGCACTAGGTTAAGCATCATTTGAGATACAGTACTTTCGCATTAATATTGCTTATCCAAAACAATATGATTTGATTTCCAAGGGAAACCAGTGCATTGTAGTCTACATAACTGTCTATTTTTGAATTGTTATATAGGAGCACATTAACCCTGGTAAACACTATATTTCAAAGATTTAATTAGGTAATATTACATAGTAACGTAGTATGTTAGGCTAAAAGAAGACACTGTCCATCTAGTTCAGGCTGTTTCCATGCCACCCCACGCTTGTTGATCCAGAGGAAGGCAAAAAAAAACTCAATGAGGCAGGAGCCAATTTAGCCCATTTGAGGAAAAAAAATTCCTTCCCGACTCCATAATGGCAGTCAGAATAATACGTAGATCAACGTTTGAACGTGCCTACCTGACTCCAAGACACGGATGAACAACTCCGCTGGTTATTTAATGTCTACATCCTGTTGATCTACAGTACATGCAATATACCAATGTCTTTGTAGAAAGATGTGTAAGACATGCATGCAGTTGTCATCTACTCCAAATCTGCATCTTTAATCTGCAAATGATATACACTGTATCTTTAAGCAGCATGTTGGGGGATAGATAATTTGTGCAAAAGGAGCTAAGTTTTCATGTGAGCTACTTCCACTTCAATACTCCAAATAACAGCTTTTGATTCACAAGACACCTAATAGTGTATGTAATTGGTCTTCATACATCCCAAGCAGACATTGCAGTATTCGGAACAATTTGTAACACAATGATGGCAGATAGTCATAAAAGAGACAAAAGACATATTGATTACATTTTTACTATCTAACTATATTCCTCCTTTTTCCCTCTCGAGTTCATGAAAAGTGCATCTTTATCCGCAGCCTCAGGATGTAGATTACGCTGCAACGCTTATCATTTCCAGCTATCAAAATGGTTTGTGTATATATTTATATATATATATATATATATATATATATATATATATATATATAGTCTTTCTCTCTTTGAAGATCTACAAACAGTAAGCATAGCATACTCTGCACCTATTTGCACTGTAATTTCTGCATTATTGAGTGTTTGACATACAGCACAATGTGAGAGATCAACGTACAGTAAAGATTAAATGACCATGTTGTGAAGGAGAAAACTGTTTGTACTGGCGTTCTAGCCTGTGCTCTGCTGCATTGCTCTAATGGCAGTGTATTGTGCTTATATGCTCACAAACAATATTTCACTGCCCTGTACATAAGACATCTTAACTCCAGTGTCCCAGGCCCAAATATAAGAACAGCTCATTAGCCCTGAGTTGCAAAAATATTTATAAAGTTACGATTTCATAATCATGTCAGTCCATTCTGTAGCGTCTATAATCTCAGGGTCACAAATTTAATTGTAAAATTTGATCCCTTATAAAAAATACATGGTTGTTAGAATAATGCAAAGTGGCTGTGTTTGGAGGGAATGTATCAGCCAGAATGGACATATAGTAAGATTTGCTGTCAGATTACATAATCCTATAATTTGGCAATTTTAGCCAATCACAGATCTTATTAGTTAACCACAGGGAGCAGGATTTACAAAACAAACATCAGAAAAACTTCTGGACTTTTTTCAACTGATTACCTATTCTCTGGATATTCCAATAGAAGCCAAGGTGATGCTCCTACTTTCTATTCTGTCCGCAGATGACAATGCTGCACTGGACAGCAGACTGAATGATCAGCTGATGGGCGAGTGTCTTGAGTGGCAGACCCCCGTCCATCAACTACTGATAGCCTATTCAGAGGATAGGTCATCATTTGAAATAACCCAGACTACATTTATGTCCTGCAGGTTCGGGGTATGTATGGAGGGGGATCGTGGGTTGATCCTGCTCCATACAATGGGAGCACGGGTGAAGGAGAGTGAGCGGTTGCACACGGGCGGAGGATAGTGAGCGGTTGCGCTCAGGCGGAGGCATGTTTGGATAGGGATCTAGTCTATCTTTACTACTTCTAGAAGTAAATTGTAAATCCCTATTAGGATGAGCTCCATGCCTGACAATGTAATCCAGTGTGACACTTGAGCAATGTATGCATGTCCTTGATCAGCCGATCGAGGGTGCATACTGTTGGACATACTGTCGCACATTTGGAAGCCCAAATCCTGGATCTAAATGAGCGACTAGCAACACTGCGATCCATTCACAACATGGAAAGGAGTTTGCTGCTCACTGAGCAGACACTTGCTGGGGTAGAGGCGGGGGCGGATGGTAATACGGAGCAGAGGGAGCAGGCAGCTAGCTGGTTGACAGATAGTAGGAGGGGTAGAGGGAAGAGAACCAGGAAGGCTAATCCTGAACTGACACAACCCAACAAGTTTGCAATATTGGCAGATGAGGGGAATGCCATTACAGAGCTAGCACCGCTGCAGCCTGACATGCCCTCTGAACGCCAGGGGGATGACTGCTCCAGTGAGAAGGGGACGGGGAGCACAGGGCAGGCTAGACAGATCCTAGTGATAGGGGACTCAATTACAAGGGGAACAGAAAGTGGGAGGGGTATCTATGTACGTTAAATTCTACTTAATGCTTAGGCTACAGGAGGATATAGGGGCAGGAGATGAACACGTGGAATCTCTGTGGGTAGAAATACAGGGAGAAAAAAAAATAACAAAATATTGATAGGGGTTTTCTATAGGCTACCAAAAGCAACAGAAGAAACTGAAATCTTATTATTAAAGGGGTTGTCCCGCGAAACAAAGTTGGGGTATACACTTCTGTATGGCCATATTAATGCACTTTGTAATGTACATTGTGCATTAATTATGAGCCATACAGAAGTTATTCACTTACCTGTTCCGTTGCTAGTGTCCTCGTCTCCATGGTGCCGTCTAATTTTCAGCGTCTAATCGCCCGATTAGACGCGCTTGCGCAGTCCGGTCTTCTCCCTTCTGAATGGGGCTGCTCGTGCCAGAGAGCTGCTCCTCGTAGCTCCGCCCCATCACGTGTGCCGATTCCAGCCAATCAGGAGGCTGGAATTGGCAATGGACCGCACAGAAGACCTGCGGTCCACCGAGGGTGAAGATCCCGGCGGCCATCTTCGCAAGGTAAGTAAGAAGTCACCGGAGCGCGGGGATTCGGGTAAGTACTATCCGGTTTTTTTTTAAACCCCTGCATCGGGTTTGTCTCGCGCCGAACGGGGGGGCTATTGAAAAAAAAAAAAAAAAACGTTTCGGCGCGGGACAACCCCTTTAAGGCAAATAGAAGAGGTGTCAAAGTGCAATGAAGTAATTATTATGGGGAAATTTAATTATCCGGATATAATATAGGAAAACAAAACCTGCAAATCTCACAAGGGCGATAGGTTCTTGAGAACAATTAAATATAACTACCTCACCCAACTTGTGCGGGAGCCAACTAGAGGGAGGGCCACTCTGGACTTAATATTAACTAACAAACCAGACCAAATAATGGGGGTGCAGGTTGAGGGACACTTGGGGAATAGTGATCACAATATAATTAATTTTCAGCTGTTATTCAGTAAGAAACCTTATCAGGGAGTGACAAAAAAACTAAACTTTAGTAAAGTAAAATTTGATCAGCTCAGAACGAAACCTGCGGTAACACTAATGGGGACAATGTCCTCAAAAATATCAGCACAAATGGGAAAAGTTTAAAAACATCCTAATTACCTCATGTGAGCAGTTCATACTCTTAAAAAAAACAAAAACGGAGGGGGCGTGGCCGGACGAGTAGCGGGAAAGTCGCAAGAGAGCGAGCTCTGCCTCTACCCACTGCTTTTTGGCCGATTTCGGGAAGAGAGCCCACAGGAGAAAGCTGCGGAACACCCCACGAACATCCTCGGGGGTAGAGGAACATTTTGAGACGTCCCCCGGCCGCATAGACATCGGAGCGAAGCGAGGCCTACCGGGCCCGGGTAAGCCGCGGACTAGAGTGCCGGCCTCCGTAAACCGGAAGTGGCCGCGGAGCCGAGCGCACCCGAGCGGGAGGCAGCGGACCCTCCCTCCCCCTTCCTGCCACAGTCAGAGGAGCCCCCGGAGTGCAGGGGCCGAAGAGAAAAAGGCGGCGGCGGCTGCGATTTAACAGGCAGGCCGCGGACTACAGTGCCGGCCTCCGAAAACCGGAAGTGGCCGCGGGACCGCCCGGAGCCGAGCGTACCCGAGCGGGAAGCAGCGGACCCTCCCTCCCACAGTCAGAGGAGCCCCCGGAGTGCAGGGGCCGAAGAGAAAAAGGCAGCGGCTGCGATTTAACAGGCAGGCTGCGGACTACAGTGCCGACCTCCGAAAACCGGAAGTGGCCGCGGGACCGCCCGGAGCCGAGCGTACCCGAGCGGGAAGCAGCGGCCCCCCCTTGCTGTAGTACGAGGAGCCTCCGAGGAACAGGAGCAGAGGAAGAGAAGCGGCAGCGGACGCACTCAGCAGCCCAGAGGTAGGACACCGCAGGGAGGGGGGAGACCAATACCCTGTGCAGCAGGGACAGACTGAGACGGCTGCAGGGGACCCTGGGTGCGGGTACAGACCACAAACGGGCCCAGACACCCCAGCTTTCCCCATTAAATACCCCAGGCGACCCCTTGAGCAGGCACACAGGCCTCTGGGGTACACAGAGACACTGAACCCCTGTATTTACACAGACCTGGGAACTATAACCCTCAGGACTCAGAGGGTTGCCATAAGGAGAGGTAGTACAGCCCTTCCTCCTATCCTATAAAGGACTGACAAACACTCAGGGACAGCTGTTTCTGGATCAGAGCACGTCAGATCTCTCTTATCTCTGCGCAACTTCGGGGGACATCGGGAAGAGGAGGAGCCCCCCTCCACAAATAGATGCATCAGGAAGAACCTTTTTAAAAAAAAAAAAAAAAACCCCTCTTCTCCCCGCAAGCCTTCTTCCGCAGTACAACTTGCCTCCTCTGGCCCTGAAGGCTCTATTCTTAGTCTAAAAGACACAAAGAGCTCCCAGATGAGGAAAACCCGTATTTGATTAATCTTAAAGAACATAGAAATCGCTACTCCTCCACACTCAAGATGGAGCAACATGACTAAGTGAGGTAGCCCCATCTAAAGAACTTTAACTATACTGACTACGTCTTCCTGCTCTACAACATACCACTCCTTCTGGTGAGTCCATCTGAACATAAACGGAGACTAAACCAACGCAACCTATCAGACACTACCTTCACACAATGGTTAAACGCCGCATCAAAACAGTTGCCCCAAGACGACTCTCTGAGTTCTTCCCCCCTGGCCCCCGCAGCAGCAGAAACAAATCAACTACTCCCCATCCGAGGAATCTCGAACCAGAAGAAATACCTCCATCACAAAACTCCTCCCCGGGCCCCCCCTCGCCTTCTCAGGGCAGCACCAACTCCCCCCCAAGAAGCAGCGGAAAGAGAAATGTCCAAGAAGCCTCCCCAACCTCTCCCTCATCCAAAGGCCCGGCAGTAAAGAAGAGTCAAAATAACAAGCCTTCAGAACCCCCGCAACAAACAGACTCCATAAATAACCTCCAAGCCTTCCCGGACTCTGAGAGCCCTCTAACCATAAACACTCTGAAGAACATGTTGATATCGCTACAAAAAGACATATCCAACGACATTCAGAATCTATCAGGACAGCTGCAATCCAACATTGACCATCTAGCTACTCGAACTGACCACATTGAACAAAAACTAGGAGAATTCACCAAAGCCCATAACGAGATGGTGGACGCTCACGGTAATCTAGAAGATGAAGTGGCTCGGTTGCGGGAAAAAGTCATTGATCTAGAGGACCGATCCAGAAGGAACAGTCTCAAATTCAGGGGAATCCCGGAGGACGTGCTCCCTCCTGACATTCCACAATATCTACGTAAATTGCTACAAACGCTTCTCCCGGACCCCCCTGAAATAGAGTTTGCGATCGACAGAGCTCATAGGATCCCGAAAGCACGTTCCGTCCCAGAATCCGCTCCAAGAGACATCCTGGCAAGGATCCACTTCTACAAAATAAAGGAAGAAATCCTATCTGTAGGAAGACGTAGGGGCATACTGCCGGCCCCATACGAGCATGTTCAAGTATTCCCAGACCTGTCGGCGGCTACTCTGCAGTCGCGTAGACTATTCACAGCAATAACATCAGCTCTACGAGAGGCACACATTAAATATAGATGGGGATTCCCAACCAAGCTTCTGATCTCCAGAAATGGAACTCTCCATGTTGTGACTTCAGTAGAGGAAGGCTTTTCTCTCCTGAAACAATGGGAAGTCCCCACTTTGCAGAAACCCCCGAGGACGGCGGGGAACTCTCCTCCCAGAGTTGAGCAAGAATGGTCGACCGCAGACAAGCGTGGCAAACATGCATAACTGGGAGCCTTGAAAAGGCCTAGATCTATTCCTGCCTCTTTCCACTATGGAGCCCGAAACAGATGGTTTGAAATACCACCCCCCCCCCTAAGGTTCATTCACCCAGCGCCCATCGGCACTGGATGAACATGCTTTTGACTTTGTTTATTGTTGACGTTTATTTCCAGGTTACTGTCAGTTATAAAAATGTTCCCAGGAGGTCCTATTCCCACCCTACTATTATTTCAAACATGACAAGACGACACGACAGCCCAACTAACGCACCAGTAACCAGCCATGCCAATTAACATTTCTTCTCTAAATGTAAAAGGTCTGAACAGCCCATATAAACGGAGCATGCTCTGGAGACAGGCTGCTAAATCCCACTCTGACATTTTCTTTGCACAAGAGACTCACTTTATAAAAAACAAACACCCCCCCTGCAACCACCCCAAATTCCCACATATTTTCTTGGCATCCAATGGGGAAAAAAAGAAAAAAGGAGTAATGATAGCCATAAGCCAAAAAGTATCATTCTCCCAAAGAAACATATACTCTGATCCAGCAGGCCGTTTTTTAATACTGACATGCGAGATAAACGCGACCATATACACCCTTGTAAATGTTTATTTCCCCCCGAACAGACAAGCAAAATTTTTCAAACATGTCCTGTCAGAAATGGCCAAAATCCGTGAGGGTAATCTAGTGATCGGAGGAGACCTGAACTCAGTGCTAGATCCCGAGTTAGACTCCACGGCGAGAGGCAGAGGCATATCACCCATTGTCCCGATCATTAACTCAGAGGGGCTATATGATGTATGGAGATGCTTGCATGGATCGGAAAGAGACTATACCTTCCTCTCTGCGCCCCACGCATCTTACTCCAGAATAGATGTATTCCTGCTGCCGCACAGGTGTCTGGAGAACACCTTACAGGCTGAAATTGGAACAATTGCATGGTCTGATCATGCCCCTATATCCCTGTCCCTCAGAGAAACATTCAGCTACTCTCCAACATCTCCATGGAGATTAAATGAATATACTCTAAACCTCCCAGAACACGAAACGCTCCTCAAAGAGGAATTAGAGGAATTTTTCGCCAACAATATAGGATCGGTCCCAAACATGAACACGGTATGGAACGCCCACAAGGCTTTCAAGCGAGGAGTGCTCATAAAAATCGGAGCAAGGGCAAAAAGGAAAAGGGACGAGGAATTCAATACCCTGATGGACAAAATCAAATCATTAGACTCCCTAAACAAAAAAGAACCATCTACACAAAAGACAAAAGACCTGCTTGTCCTCAGGGCCAAACTCCAAAACCTACTAGTCTCTAAACACGACACCGCGTTCCTAAAACTAAAGATGCAATTTTACGCACATGATAATAGGACAGGGGCCTTACTAGCAAAACAACTCAAAGAACGCAGAGCAAAAGAAAAAATCAAACATTTGCTTGACTCTCAAGGTAGGAAAATCTCCCATCCCCAAAAAATTGCAAACATGTTCGCCGAATACTACTCCTCCCTTTATAACTTAAAAGATAATTTAAACATTCACCACCCCCATAGCGAAGAAATACAAAGTTTCCTACAAACCATAAACCTCCCTTGCCTCTCTCCTGAACAACTAGAAAACCTTTCGGCTCCAATCTCCACACAAGAAGTGTTGGACACTATTAAATTACTAAAACCGCACAAATCCCCTGGCCCAGATGGCTTTTCCAATGGGTATTATAAAAAATTTGCACCAATCCTAGCCCCCCATTTGATGTCCGTGTTCAATGGAGCGATGAGGAGCGGCTCCTTCCCATCGGAGATGTTGGAAGCCCTGATCGTCACCATCCCTAAACCAGGGAAGGAGAACACATCCCCAGCCAACTTCCGTCCCATCTCCCTCCTGAACACGGACGTAAAAATCTACGCAAAACTTCTCAGCATCAGACTGTTCTCGATTCTTCCCCTATTGGTAGCAGCAGATCAGGTTGGGTTTGTCCCCCAGAGACAAGCTCCGGACGGCACCCGGCGATTTTTGAATCTTGTCAGGGTGGCGGAAAGGAATGGAACCCCGGCACTTCTCCTCGCATTAGATGCTGAGAAAGCATTCGATCGCATTCACTGGGGATTCCTGGAAGCCACCCTGGGAAAATTCGGCTTCTCAGGGCCCATTAAAACTGCAATCTTGGCTTTGTATTCAGCACCGTCTGCCAGAGTTTTTTCTTCAGGATGCCTCTCCTCGCCATTTACCATCTCCAACGGTACAAGGCAGGGGTGCCCCCTGTCACCCCTAATATTTGCCCTGATCATGGAACCGCTGGCAGAGAAGTTTAGAGCTAATCAGAATATACGGGGAATCAAGGTTGCATCACAGGAACACAAAATCGGATTATACGCAGATGACGTTATCCTAGCCATCACGAACCCCATCCCCTCCCTGACACAAGCTCAATCTATACTAGCCCAGTTTGGCGAGGCCTCATATTATAAGATCAATAACGCAAAATCCCAAATATTAAACTTAGGCATAGACGACAAGACCACCCAGACTATCGCTGAAAGCTTTCCCTTCTCCTGGTGTAAAGACTCGCTACCATACCTAGGTATCAACATAACATATCCCAGCTCCTTGACATTTTCTAAAAATTACCTACCACTTATACAGCGTATCCCGGGCATTCTAAGTAAATTCCGCAAACCCTTCATCTCCTGGGCCGGCAGAATAGCAGCGGTTAAAATGATGATCCTCCCCCGCATACTATACGTCTTCAGGACTGTAACAATCCCGACCCCCACCCACTTTATAGCAAAACTCCAAGGCATTATCAATCAATTCATATGGGGAGGACCACACGCCAGAATTAAATTCTCCACCCTGGCAAGACCGTACAAAATGGGAGGCATGCAAGCTCCTGACATCAGGCGATACTTTGCAGCAGCCACTCTAGACCAAATCAAACACTGGTGGATCCCCGCATCCTCCAAGAAATGGGTGAGCATAGAAGCAGCAAGCTTGGGAACCCCCCTGATCTCTCTCCTTGGAGTGAACCCCCCGCCTCTTCCACCCCACACCCTACCTAGTATTCAAGTGTCGGTCCAGATATGGAACCAGCTGGTCTCCTCGACACTGGACGGGATACCGATCACACTCCTCCCGCTGAGATTCTTGTCATCCATTCTCCCAGACTTTGAATATGGGATGTGGGAGAAACTTGGAGTCAGGAGAATCGGAGACCTCTATAAAGAAGGGACCATTATGGACTTCCCTACAATAGGTAAGACATTAAAACTTCCCAACAAACTAAGCTTTTCCCACTTAAGATTAAGATATGCACTACAATACCTAGACGCGCGTAAACCTATATTCCCCAGAGCGGCTTTTGCTTTCTTCTCGCTCTCAACAGGGGTCTCCGGAGGCATATCTACCTTCTATGAAAGCTCATTCTCCCAGATCGCCCAAACTAAATCTACCCACATGACACTCTGGGAACTTGACTTTAAACAAACCTTCAGTCTGGAGGAGTGGGGCCGGGCACTCTCGTGGACCAAAAAAATTTCGCATGGCATCTCACACTGGGAGTCTTCCCAAAAGATATTCCTACGCTGGTATCTTACGCCAGCAAGGATATCGAGAATGAACCCCCTGGTCTCGGAGGCTTGCTGGAGAGAGTGTGGCGCAAAGGGTACCTATTTCCACATGTGGTGGCTGTGCCCAGTCATACGGTCCTTTTGGAACCTGGTTTTTAACCTCATATACTCCGTCACAAACCAGCATGTACCCCCCGACCCCACCCTGGCCCTCTGCTTCTTGAAGACGGACAAATTATCTCCCTTTTACTCAGCCATCACCTCACATATTATTCTTGCATCTCGCCTAGTTATTGCCAGACACTGGAAATCAAAAGAGGCTCCCTCTATTTTAGAGGTCAGAAATTCAGTGGAACTCACTTTCCACTTAGAGGAAGCCTTCTCACGTAGAATTGTTTCTCGTTCTCCGCAAAGCTCCATCTGGCCAACTTGGCTGGACTACACAAGCAAGAATCCCCTATAGATAGGAGAAGAACTAGAGAGGTAAATGACGTGGAGGTCCTAAACGGCCGACATAAGAGACAGCGTCCCCCCCCCCCCCTTATCAAGTCCAGGCAATCCTACACCCCCATCCCCTCAATTCTATCATCCCCTTCTTCCCCGCCCGGGCTACATCCCCCCTAACTTCCAAACCCAGACCTACAATGCAGAGATCTTTCAACGCAACCCAAGAACAACTATCTTCCTGGCACAGGGAAAATTGTACCTCCGTCGTTTTTGTTTTTCTTTACTTGTTTGGTTGTTGTATACAAATGTTACTTATAATCTACTCTTTTTTTTTTTTTTTCCTTCTCTTCCCCTTTCCTATACTTACACTTGTTCTTGATTTTTCTTTATATGTATGTATGACTCGGTTACAAATCTGCATAGCTATGATCGAGGCTCTCCTACTCAGGAGTTTCAATAACTATGTAACTTGTTAAATTCTGTGTTAAAATTCTAATAAAAATTTAATTATAAAAAAAAAAAAAAAAAAAAACAAGTAGAAAGAAACCAATGTGGCTTGACAAGACTGTAAGGAGGACGATAAACGAAAAAAGAAAACATTTAAACTACTAAAGCAAGAAGGCAGCGAAGAAGCATTAAAATCATACAGGAAAAAATAAAATATGTAAAGGAAAGATCCAAATTTCTAAGGAGGAGGCAGAAAGACTGATCGCCAAAGAGAGCAAAAATAACCCTAAACTATTCCTTAATTATATTAACAGCAAAAGGATTTGCACTGAGAGCACTGACTCTTTAACAAATAATGCAGGAAAAATCATAGAAGATGATGGGGGGAAGGCAAATCTATTAAATAGTTTCTTTTCAAGTGAATTCACGAACGAAAAGGAAATGTCACATGAGATGCAGAGGAATAAAACGCCCCCTCTGCCCCTCCTGCCCCACCCGCTAAATATTGCATACCTAACACAGGAGGATGCACAGAGCTGGTTAGAGAGGATTAAAATCGATACATCGCTGGGCCCAGATGGAATACACTCAAGGGTTCTAAGTGAACTAAGTGATGCGATAGCTAGACCGCTATTTCTTATATTTATAGACACTATCAAGACTGGGGTTGTACCATTAGATTTGTGCATTGCCAATGTAGTTCCAATATACAAAAAAGGGTCCAAAAGCGTGCCTGGTAACTACAGGCCGGGAAGTCTCACTTCAATACATCGAAAAATATTTGAGGGGTTTCTGAGAGACGCCATCCTAGAATACCTCAAGGAAAACAACAGTATAACCCCTCATCAGAATGGGTTCACGAGGTGTCGATCATGTCAGACCAATCTGAGAGTTGATTGATCTCGTATATCTGGATTTCTCTAAAGCATTTGTCATCGTGCCACATAATAGGCTGATATATAAAATGAGATAGCTTGGTCTGGACAAAAACATGTGTATCTGGGTAAAGAACTGGCTCAGAGATAGAAAGCAGATGGTTTGTACTCTGATTGGGCCACTGTCACTAGTAGGGTGCCAGAGGGCTCAGTGCTAGGCCCCATTCTGTTCAATATATCTATCAACATTTTGATAGAGGGACTACACAGTAAAATATCAATATTTGCAGATGATACAAAATTATGCAAGATAATTAATACAGCGGAGGTCAATGTACGGCTACAAAAGTTTTTATACCCAGGACTGCGTCGGTAACAAGAGGGCATCTACTATGTCTAGAGGAAAGCAGGTTTCATTACCAACACAAAAGGGGTTTCTTTACTGCGAGAGCAGTGAGACTATGGAACTCTCTGCCTGAAGACGTGGTGATGGCAAAATCCATAGAGGAGTTTAAGAGGGGACTAGACCTCTTTCTAGAGTGCTATGATATTACAGGATATAGACATTAGGTGACCAGCGGGGTTGTTGTTCCGGGTCTTACATTTAGGTAGGAACTATCAAAGGTTGATCCAGGGACTATTCTGACTGCCTTTATGGAGTCGGGAAGGAATTTTTCCCCTGAATGGGCTAATTGGTTTCTGCCTTTTGGGTTTTTTTTTTACCTTTCTCTGGATCAAGGGGGTTTAAACAGACTGAACTAGATGGACACTGTCTTCATTCAGCCTAACATACTGTTACTATGTTGTGCAGGAGCATTCTTATTTCCTATGCATGCTAAAAAAAATGTAAAAATTAGTTTAAAGAGGTTGTATTATTTATTAAAAGAATAAAAGGTAATAAAAGTTAAACAAAAAACCTTTTGCCACATCTATAAGGGCTCAGTCACACGGGCGCCGATGTGCCAGTGTTCCTGCACAATAAGATGGCAGCACTGCAGGTGCGGATGACTCTCCGCACTGCCGGAAGAAAGAACACATGACCGGCTCCATTGCCAGTCATGTGTCCTTTCTTCCGGCAGTGCGGAGAGTCGTCGGCACCTGCAGTGCGTCCGTCTTCTTCGTGCAGTAACACGGGCACCAATGCGCCCGTGTGACTGAGCCCTAATAAAGAAATCTAAATAATAAAACAAAAAAACATATTTGGCATTGCTACGTCTGTAAAAGTACAATTTATCAAAGTAATGCATTATTTATCCTGCTCAGTGAACGTCGGCAGAAAAGAAAAAAAACAACGCCAGAATTGCGCTTTTTTGGTTACCCATCTCCAAGAAAAAGTGTATTAAAAGGGATCAAAAAGTCGTATGTACTCAAAATGGTACCGATATAAGCTATAGGACGTCCCACAAAAAATGACCCTTGCACAACTATCTCGACAGAAAAATAAAAAAGTCATGGCTGTCAGAAATTGACAGTAGAAAATAATTTGAAAAATGTAAATATCTTTGGAAAAAAAATAAAAGTAGTACAGCAACAAAAAGCCATATATATTTGGTATCATAGTAATCATACTGACCCATAGAACAAAGTTATCATGTCATTTTTGTTGCAATGTGTACGCCATAGAAACAAGACACACTCAAAGATGGCGGAATTTAGTTTTTTTTCCATTTCACTCCAATTAGAATTTTTTAAAAGTTTTTCTGCACATTATATGGAACGTTACATAGTATCATTAGAAAATACAACTCATCCCACAAAAAAACAAGCCCTCAGACATTTACGTTGATGGTTAAACAAGAGTTAGGATTTTTTAAAAGGGGGAGGAAAAAATAAAAATGGAAAAAAAAGAGCTGCTTTCTTAGGGCTTAGTCACACAGGCGTTTGTCATGCGTCTGTCAGGGCTCAGTCACACGGGCGGATCAGCGCCCGTGTTACTGCAGGTAGCAGTCGTCCGTACCTGAAGACGGACATCTCTCTGCAGTGCCTGAGGAAAGAACATGTGACCGGCTTCATTGTCGGTCATATGTTCTTTCATCAGCGCTGCAGAGAGACGTCCGTCTTCAGAAACCGCTGTCTTCTTTCTGCAGTAATAGCTCAGTCACACAGGCGCATCGGCGCCGGTGTATAGGTGCTGATGCGCCCGTGTGACTGAGCCCTCAGTTGCGTTTGTGATCCGCATCTATATTGAACCAATGCTTTTCAATGGGAGCGGTCACATGCGAATTTTACATTTGCACAAATGCATGTGGCGAAAATTATAGGACTCAACGATTCGCAGAACGCGGTTATCTGAGTTCTGCATTTAAATGTTGCGCATAAACACGTTTTGAAGATGCCTGCGTTTTTTATTTTTTGACCACGCCGCACTGTACTCCCAGTCATGGAGCACGACGAAAAAGTTCCGGCTGCTCAAAGATTCATGCACATTTTGATGTGCACTGCGCATATACTCAGGTCAGATGAGCATTTTACCGGCGTGGATAAACACTGCTAGGTGCAGATTTTTCGCTGTGATGCCCGCTTAAAAATTTGTGCGACAAAACGCTCGTGTAACTGAGCCCTTAAAAGCAAAGACCTAATATTCAGTGTGTACCCGAATTAAAACTTTGATAATTATTTTGTAACTCTTTTGAGTACCTGACTTACCGTATATACCGGCGTATAAGGCGACGGGGCGTATAAGACGACCCCCCAACTGTCACCTTATACGCCGGCAATACAGTGGAGAAAAAAAAATAAATTCATTACTCACCTCCCACGGCGTTCTGTCGCGCTCCGGCAGGATGTCGCTCGCTCCGGCAGGCTGTCGCTCGCTCCTCGTCCCCGGCGCAGCATAGCTTTCTGAATGCGGGGCTTGAAATCCCCGCTTCCAGAAAGCTAATACACACGCCGGCAGCCATGACATCATTGAATGGCTGTGATTGGCTAAAGCACACGTGGCTTCAGCCAATCACACTATTCAATGACATCATTGAATGGGTGTGATTGCTAACACGTGCGCCTTCAGCCAATCACAGCCATTCAATGATGTCATTGAATAGTGTGATTGGCTGAAGCCACGTGTGCTTTAGCCAATCACAGCCATTCAATGCTGTCATGGCTGCCGGCGTGTGTATTAGCTTTCTGGAAGCGGGGATTTCAAGCCCCGCATTCAGAAAGCTATGCTGCGCCGGGGACGAGGAGCGAGCGACAGCCTGCCGGAGCGAGCGACATCCTGCCGGAGCGCGACAGAACGCCGTGGGAGGTGAGTAATAAATTATTTTTTTTTACACTTTTTTTTTTTTGTATTACCGGCGCATAAGACGACCCCCGACTGCAGAGCAGATTTTTCGGGGTTCAAAAGTCGTCTTATACGCCGGTATATACGGTAATTTAAGACTGTAGTGAATGAAAAAGCTGTCAACCATTCCTTATATTATTCAGTCTTTTTTTTTTTACTCGTGGTTACTAAAATATAAGTATAAATTCCAGACTAAGTGAAAAAGTGCTTAAATTAAACACTTTAAAAAACACACACTTATGTACACACATATAATCAGAAAATGACTTATTGTAGTATATTTAATGTATTTTTAAAGGGGTTGTCTCGCGGCAAACCTCAGAATTTTACCTTACCCCATTCCCCCTGTCACCCCCCTGGCATAAAATAGCAAAGTAAAGCGTTTTTTAAGCCGCTTGCTACTTACCAATCTGACGAAATAAGGACTTTAAAAAATCTTCTCCCAAGATGGCCGCCGGTCCTTTCCCAGGGATGCACTGCGGTTTTCTCCCATGGTGCACCGCGGGCCTTCTCCCATGGTGCACCATGGGTTCTGTGCGTTCCATTGCCGATTCCAGCCTCCTGATTGGCTGGAAGCGGCACACGTGACGGGGCGGAGCTACGTGATGACGTGTAGAAGGGGGCAGAGCCAAAACACCGCTCGTGCCTGGACCGAGCAGAAGGGGAGAAGACCGCACAGCGCAAGCGCGTCTAAAAAAGCAAGAAGACATCAGAATTAGACGTATCCATGGCGACGGGGACGCTAGCAACGGAGCAGGTAAGTGAATAACCTCTGTATTTCTCATATTTAATGCACGATGTACATTACAAAGTGCATTAAGATGGCCATACAGAAGTGTATAACCCCACTTGCTGCCGCGAGACAACCCCTTTAAGCATTTTGGGTGATATTTTTTTATTATTTGGATGTCAGTATCCAAATAATATATGGTGTGTGTATATGAGATGTATATATGAGATGAGCGAGCCCCAAAATGCTCGGGTGCTCGTTACTCGAGCCAAGCTTTTTCTAATGCTCGAGAGCTCATTTAGAGTAACGAACCCCATTGAAGTCAGTGGGGACCCGAGCATTTTTCAATGCAGCCGGGGCAGCTGCCGGCGGCTCCACTGAAAACAATGGTCTGCTGGAACCCCTGCACTGTTTTTCATAGAAGGGCTTTACATATAAGCCCTTCTCTGAAAAACAAGAATTTTAGTTTAAAAAAAAAAACCTTACCTCTCCGCCGCTGCCGTGTCCCCCGTGCCACATGCAGCAGATGTTTCCTTCATCCCCGCTAGTAAAAAGAATTCCCTGCTTCTACCTCTGCCACATCTGTGACAGATGCAGCAGAGGAATTCTTCAATTCCCTACCGCAGCTGTCACACATGACAGCTGTGGTAGAGGATCCTGCTGCCAGCCCCCCCGTCAATGGTTTTCAGGGAAGGGCTTTAAATATAAGGAACAGGACGTGTTTCGACCTAATGCAGGTCTTCGTCACCAAGAGAAGAAAAAGAACAAGTAATATAAACCCAATTTAGTCCTTAGAAAAAAGGACCTGCTTACTTGCCAATAACAAGGCCATTCTTGTCTGTGGATTGTGCTTGGTATTGCAGCTCAACATCACTCAGATCCTTGACATTCCCATAACAGCTAGGGCTACACAGCAACTTTAGGTGTAAAACACATCCAAACTTGCTGGATTTCTTGCAACTGTTGTATTGTGATTGTGGCAGGCAGCTTATGGTTCACTATGCAACCAGAATCACTGTACTTGCTTGTGATGAAGGCAATGTAACGGTGCAATCTTTCAAGATGTGTTGGGCCCAAAGTTGTTGTGTGATGTGTACCTTAGAATTTTTGTTGTTCCATAACACTCCAATTATAACCTTTGCACATGCGAAACAATGGTCGAGATTTCTGTTGACTGGCAGAAAAGTAGAGCATGCAGCAATTTTTCCATGTCGCAGCGTCGCTACAAGAGAAAAATTGCACATGGAAAAATAATTGAAAACAACAGGGCCTATTTCAGTAATATTGTTTTCGATATTAGCCCTCACATCCCACTTGCATGCACCTTGCAAGCTGCGTGATGCTGTGCAGTCTCTGTTGAAAACAATGGGCGAGCCGATGTGAGGGGTTCTAAGGAAATGCTCCAAAGATAGGATATGTGCAAGAAAAATTTGCTCATGTGTATGACCCCATTCAAAAGAATGGGGTTCATATTCGTGCGAGAATTGTGCACTTCGCAATGCACAAATCTCGCACGTTTTTCTCGGCCGTGTGAAAGCAGCCGTAGTTCATCATGTCCCAGTTTATTGTATTGATGAAGCTTTCTACCCAGTGTCTTCTACCCCATTTAAACACAATGATTATCGCTCAAAATTTACTCAAAAGCTGTCTTTTGAGCAATAATCGTTGTGTCTAAATGTGCGGCCATCCTGCACTGTTCATGCACAATTTGCTCATCGTTGTTTTCAGCTAGCTGAAAAACAACGATGAGTCTTATCAGTGCCACGCGCTGAGTTCTCAGTGGGATACCGCTGATAATATTGTTTCAGCTGCTATCCTGCTTGGAAGAACACAGCAAGAGTATGCAGAAGACAGGCCTCCAGCTGTGCTCAGCATACCCCACTTGGAGCGCTCGGCTGTATATCAGTTGAGCACTCCGTGAACACAGCTGGAGTATGCAGAAGACAGTGCTCCAGCTGTTTTCTGCATACCCTGCTCAGAGTGCTCAGCTGAAAACCAGCTAAGTGCTACAAGAACATAGCAGTTCTTAGAGCGCGTAAATGCACACAATGATTATTGCTCAAAAGATTGCCTTTGAGTGAATTTTGAGCGATAATCATTGTGTCTAAATGGGCCTTTCCTCAGAAAATTAGGTAAAACATTTTACATTTAAATGTTCCTATTTTAATTGCAACCTCTTTTGCATATAATTGAAATCGCTCTACTCCATATATTTGGCCTTTTCATATGGGACCGAATTTTCTGCAGTGCAGATGTGGATTTTGTCAATTAGTGCAGATTTTTTAGGTTTTTTACCCGTGGAATGCATTCTGCAGAATGACTTATGGAATTTCTTGCTTTTGTTACGTGGAGTTTAATTGCGGAATTTAATCTTGTGTACGCTAGAAATCCACAACAACAATTCTGCAAGACATCCTTAATTCCGCAGCAGAAAGCTTTTGAACTGTAGAATTTAATCTTCCATTTTGAAGTAAAGGCAAGCAGATTTTAACAGGCGCAGATTTCAAACCCCATTGGGATAGCATTGTGATGCAGAAATGTCCGCGCAGACTTATTCTGTCCCATGTGTAAGGTTCCTATCACACAGGTAGTATTCAACGGAAGGCTCTTCTATGCAATTATCTTCTAGAAATAACAGGGTTTAACTTTTTATATTTTTCTTTTAAATGAGTTTACAGAATTGCATTTGAGAATTTAGATACCAAGGGTTTACATGCACTTCTCTGTTGTATTTAGATTTAAGAAACTTCTTTGCATCTTCTGCTTGGGGATATTTACTGTAGTTTCACTTTGCTAGGCTGCCCGTACATGTAGCAGTAGTGTACCACATGGGAAAAACTTTACTGTTTTTACTGAAAAGTGCCAGTGTTTTACAAAGTGGATATAGAGTTACTAATTTGACTGCGCCTAGACTTTGTAATATGTACCTAAACTTTGCAAATATCTGGAGCATAATGGTGCATCAAGATTTAGTCCTACTTATGAAGTAAATATACAAAAAAGAATAATCCACCGTATCTCCATTAACAAATGATGTGGCATAAATCTGACAGTGTGCACAAAATTAGGCGCTAGTGACGCCCCCCCCCCCCCCCCCTAAGCATGATGCAACAGAAATCTAGATTCATCAGAATAGGTAATGTTTCTTTCAAAAAGCAATGACACACAAATGGTTGGCTGCTGTTATAGCCCTTTTTGGCTAAAGGCCTATTTAAACAGGACAAATGTTGGGCAATTGATGCCTGACACTTATCCCTGCATATACTCGTTCCTGTGCTGCTGCACGGGACCTAGTATCGGTGGCTCTCTGACAGAACGGCCAGCAGGGGGAGGGGGGGCAGCAGGAGGAGATTTCACTCCCCTCGCCCCTCCCCCTCTCTCCATTGACTTAACATGGTTGCCGTTCAACACTGAATGGCTGCTATTTACACTGAACGATCATTGTTAAGCTCATCGTCCATCGTTTATGCTGTATAAACGATGAGCTGAACGATGAGGGTTCAGTATAAATAGCAGCCATTCAGTACTGCTATGTTATGTCAATGGAGAGGAGCAGGGAAGCACGAGGAGACAAATCTCCTCCTGCCACCCCGCTGTGAGCCAGCGATACTGTCTCTAGTGCAGCAACACGACATTCACCCCTTTTAAATGTGCCTTAAGAAATGATAAATAATGTGTTTGGACACTTTATTTGGAGCACTAGTGTTGTATTCGGGTGCAATTTGCTTGTTTGTGCATCACATGTTGGTCAGAATGATTTTTGATATCCTCCTTTACCCTTTTCTTGACTAGCTGTGTACATTCACAGGATCCCCTTTTTTAGGGATGTTTTTCCTTTATCACACCATTCTTGGTATACTCTTGTATACTATTGTAACACCAATTAACATTTGCTAAAAGTGATATACATGTAGTCCTTTTACATAATGAGGTGTACGAGCTATGCAAAAAATGTATAGTTAAATCATGTATTAGGGTAGGTACAAGCGTGTTTTTGTGCGTGCATACGCACGCAGAAAAACACGCTTGTATTTGCAACATTAGATTCCCTATGGTGTGTTCTAGAGATGAGCGAACACCAAAATGTTCGGGTGTTCGTTATTCGGAACGAACTTCCCGTGATGCTCGAGGGTTCGTTTCGAACAACGAACCCCATTGAAGTCAATGGGCGACCAGAACATTTTTGTATTTCGCCGATGCTCGCTAAGGTTTTCATGTGTGAAAATCTGGGCAATTCAAGAAAGTGATGGGAATGACACAGAAACGGATAGGGCAGGCGAGGGGCTACGTGTTGGGCTGCATCTCAAGTTCACAGGTCCCACTATTAAGCCACAATACCGGCAAGAGTGCCCCCCCCCCTCCCAACAACTTTTACTTCTGAAAAGCCCTCATTAGCATGGCATACCTTTGCTAAGCACCACACTACCTCCAACAAAGCACAATCACTGCCTGCATGACACTCCACTGACACTTCTCCTGGGTTACATGCTGCCCAACCGCCCCCCCTCCCCCCCCCACAGCGCACACCAAAGTGTCCCTGCGCAGCCTTCAGCTGCCCTCATGCCACACTACGCTCATGTCTATTTAGAATTGCGTCTGCCATGACGAGGGACCGCAGGCACACACTGCAGAGGTTGGCACGGCTAGGCAGCGACCCTCTTTAAAAGTGGCGGAGCGATAGCCCACAATGCTGTACAGAAGCAATGAGAAATAGAATCCTGTGCCACCGCCATCAGGAGCTGCACACGTGGGCATAGCAATGGGGAACCTATGTGCCACACACTATTCATTCTGTCAAGGTGTCTGCATGCCCCAGTCAGACCGGGCTTTTTAATTCATAGACACAGGCAGGTACAACTCCCTATTGTGAAGTCCCTGTCGACCCACAGCATGGGTGGCTCCCTGGAACCCACCGGCGGTACACAGAAATATCCCATTGCATTGCCCAACACAGCTGAGGTAGTAATGTCGTGCTTAATGCAGGTGGGCTTCGGCCCACACTGCATGCCCCAGTCTGACTGGGGTTCTTTATAAGTGTACAGATGTAGTAAAAACTCCGTGTGCACCTACAGCATGGGTGGGTGCCAGGAAGCCACCGGCGGTACATAGAAATATCCCATTGCATTGCCCAACACAGCTGAGGTAGTAATGTTGTGCTTAACCCTTTCCAATCCAATTTGTATATGGTTTTCCTAGGGGGCTTACTCTTTTTCTGCTGTTATACAACGGCGCTATATGCTGGCTAAAGCCAGTACTGCATGAGCTGACACGTAGGATAGGCTCCGACAGCAGAGAGGCTGGCAATATACAGTAAGAGAACCCCGACGGACGTCTACCAACAACGGAGCTGTACAGCCTTAAACCCTAATGTCTTCACAGGTCACACAGTGGACTGGAAAGGGTTAATGCAGGTGGGTTTCGGCCCACACTGCATGCCCCAGTCAGACTGGGGTTCTTTACAAGTGGACACATGTAGGTTAAACTCCCTGTGGACCCACTGCCTGGGTGGGTGCCAGGAAGCCACCGGCGGTACATAGAAATATCCCATTGCATTGCCCAACACAGCTGAGGTAGTAATGTCGTGCGTAATACAGGTGGGCTTCGGCCCACACTGCATGCCCCAGTCAGACGGGTTCTTTAGAAGTGTACAGATGTATTAAAAACTCAGTGTGCACCTACAGCATGGGTGGCTCCCTGGAACCCACCGGCGGTACATAAAAATATCCCATTGCATTGCCCAACACAGCTGAGGTAACGTCAGCTGTAATGCAGGTGGGCTAAAAATTAATTTGATTACACTGTAGGCGAGGGCCCACAAAAATTGCTGTATCAACAGTACTAATGTACATCCCAAAAATTGGCCATGGCCAGCCAAGAGGGCAGGTGAAACCCATTAATCGCTTTGGTTAATGTGGCTTAAGTGGTAACTAGGCCTGGAGGCAGCCCAGTGTAACGAAAAATTGGTTCAAGTTAAAGTTCCAATGCTTTTAAGCGCATTGAAACTTATAAAAATTGTTCTGAAAAATTATTTGAGTGAGCCTTGTGGCCCTAAGAAAAATTGCCCGTTCAGCGTGATTACGTGAGGTTTCAGGAGGAGGAGCAGGAGGAGGAGGAGGAGGAATATTAGACACAGATTGATGAAGCAGAAATGTCCCCGTTTTGGATGGTGAGAGAGAACGTAGCTTCCATCCGCGGGTGCAGCCTACGTATTGCTTACGTATCGCTGCTGTCCGCTGGTGGAGAACAGAAGTCTGGGGAAATCCAGCCTTTGTTCATCTTGATGAGTGTTAGCCTGTCGGCACTGTCGGTTGACAAGCGGCTACGCTTATCTGTGATGATTCCCCCAGCCGCACTAAACACCCTCTCCGACAAGACGCTAGCCGCAGGACAAGCAAGCACCTCCAGGGCATACAGCGCTAGTTCAGGCCACATGTCCAGCTTCGACACCCAGTAGTTGTAGGGGGCAGAGGTGTCACCAAGGATGGTCGTGCGATCCGCTACGTACTCCCTCACCATCCTTTTACAGTGCTCCCGCCGACTCAGCCGTGACTGGGGAGCGGTGACACAGTCTTGGTGGGGAGCCATAAAGCTGGCCAGGCCCTTAAAGACTGTTGCACTACCTGGGATGTACATGCTGCTCGATCTACGCACATCCCCTGCTACCTTGCCCTCGGTACTGCGCCTTCTGCCACTAGCGCTGTCGGCTGGGATTTTTACCATCAGCTTGTCCGCAAGGGTCCTGTGGTATAGCAACACTCTCGAACCCCTTTCCTCTTCGGGAATCAGAGTGGGCAGGTTCTCCTTATACCGTGGATCGAGCAGTGTGTACACCCAGTAATCCGTCGTGGCCAGAATGCGTGCAACGCGAGGGTCACGAGAAAGGCATCCTAACATGAAGTCAGCCATGTGTGCCAGGGTACCTGTACGCAACACATGGCTGTCTTCACTAGGAAGATCACTATCAGGATCCTCCTCCTCCTCCTCCTCCTCAGGCCATACACGCTGAAAGGATGACAGGCAATCAGCCGGTGTACTGTCAGCAGCGGCCCAAGCTGTCTCTTCCCCCTCCTCCTCATCCTCCTCATGCTCCTCCTCCTGTATGCGCTGAGAAATAGACAGGAGGGTGCCCTGACTATCCAGCGGCATACTGTCTTCCCCCGCCCCCGTTTCCGAGCGCAAAGCAGCTGCCTTTATGGTTTGCAGGGAATTTCTCAAGATGCATAGCAGAGGAATGGTGACGCTAATGATTGTAGCATCGCCGCTCACCACCTGGGTAGACTCCTCAAAATTACCAAGGACATGGCAGATGTCTGCCAACCAGGCCCACTCTTCTGAAAGGAATTGAGGAGGCTGACTCCCACTGCGCCGCCCATGTTGGAGTTGGTATTCGACTATAGCTCTACGTTGTTCATAGAGCCTGGCCAACATGTGGAGCGTAGAGTTCCACCGTGTGGGCACGTCGCACAGCAGTCGGTGCACTGGCAGCTTAAAGTGATGTTGCAGGGTGCGCAGGGTGGCAGCGTCCGTGTGGGACTTGCGGAAATGTGCGCAGAGCCGGCGCGCCTTTACGAGCAGGTCTGACAAGCGTGGGTAGCTTTTCAGAAAGCGCTGAACCACCAAATTAAAGACGTGGGCCAGGCATGGCACGTGCGTGAGGCTGCCAAGCTGCAAAGCCGCCACCAGGTTACGCCCGTTGTCACACACGACCATGCCCGGTTGGAGGCTCATCGGCGCAAGCCAGCGGTCGGTCTGCTGTGTCAGACCCTGCAGCAGTTCGTGGGCCGTGTGCCTCTTATCGCCTAAGCTGAGTAGTTTCAGCACGGCCTGCTGACGCTTGCCCACCGCTGTGCTGCCACACCGCGCGACACCGACTGCTGGCGACATGCTGCTGCTAACACATCTTGATTGCGAGACAGAGGAGGAGGAGGAGGAGGAGGAGGGTGCTTTAGTGGAGGAAGCATACACCTCCGCAGATACCAGCACCGAGCTGGGGCCCGCAATTCTGGGGGTGGGTAGGACGTGAGCGGTCCCAGGCTCTGACTCTGTCCCAGCCTCCACTAAATTCACCCAATGTGCCGTCAGGGAGATGTAGTGGCCCTGCCCGCCTGTGCTTGTCCACGTGTCCGTAGTTAAGTGGACCGTGGCAGTAACCGCGTTGGTGAGGGCGCGCACAATGTTGCGGGAGACGTGGTCGTGCAGGGCTGGGAC
This sequence comes from Eleutherodactylus coqui, assembly GCF_035609145.1. NCBI lineage: Eukaryota > Metazoa > Chordata > Amphibia > Anura > Eleutherodactylidae > Eleutherodactylus > Eleutherodactylus coqui. The sequence goes on from NC_089837.1 coordinate 308,892,983, forward strand.
GGCACATCGGGAAAAGTAGTGGCGACTGGGAACTGAGTAGCGCGGGGCCGCCGCCTCCATGATACTTTTGAAGGACTCAGTTTCCACAACCCTATACGGCAGCATCTCAAGGCTGATGAATTTTGCTATGCGGACGGTTAACGTTTGAGCGTGCGGGTGCGTGGCGGCGTACTTGCGCTTGCGCTCGAACACTTGCGCAAGCGACGGCTGAACGGTGCGCTGAACTACACTGCTGGATGGGGCCGAGGACAGCGGAGATGAGGGTGTGGGTGCAGGCCATGAGGCGGTAGTGCCTGTGTCTTGAGAGGGGGGTTGCATCTCAGTGGCAGGTTGGGGCACAGGGGGAGAGGCAGGGGTGCAAACCGGAGGCGGTGAACGGCCTTCGTCCCACCTTGTGGGGTGCTTGGCCATCATATGTCTGCGCATGGTGGTGGTGGTGAGGCTGTTGGTGTTGGCTCCCCGGCTGAGCTTTGCGCAACAAAGGTTGCACACCACTGTTCGTCGGTCGTCAGGCGTCTCTGTGAAAAACTGCCAGACCTTAGAGCACCTCGGCCTCTGCAGGGTGGCATGGCGCGAGGGGGCGCTTTGGGAAACACTTGGTGGATTATTCGGTCTGGCCCTGCCTCTACCCCTGGCCCTGGCCACCGCACTGCCTCTTGCAACCTGCCCTGCTGATGCCCTTGACTCCCCCTCTGAAGACCTGTCCTCCTGAGTACGCGTTGCACACCAGGTGGGGTCAGTCACCTCATCGTCCTGCTGCTCTTCCTCCGAATCCTCTGTGCGCTGCTCCCTTGGACTTACTGCCCTTACTACTACCTCACTGCAAGACAACTGTGTCTGATCGTCATCATCCTCCTCACCCACAGAAAGTTGTTGAGACAGTTGGCGGAAGTCCCCAGCCTCTTCCCTCGGACCCCGGGAACTTTCGAATGGTTGGGCATCAGTGACGATAAACTCCTCTGGTGGGAGAGGAACCGCTGCTGCCCAATCTAAGCAGGGGCCCGAGAACAGTTCCTGGGAGTGTTCCCGCTCCTGAGCAGGTGTCATTGTAGTGGAGTGAGGAGGCTGGGAGGAAGGAGGAGCAGCAGACAGAGGATTCGGATTTGCAGCAGTGGACGGCGCAGAACTGCGTGTTGACGATAGGTTGCTCGAAGCACTTTCTGCCATCCAGGACAGGACCTGCTCACACTGCTCATTTTCTAATAACCGTCTCCCGCGTGGACCCATTAATTGGGCGATGAATGTGGGGACGCCAAAAACGTGCCTCTCTCCTAATCGCGCAGCAGTCGGCTGCGACACACCGGGATCAGGAGCTCGGCCTGTGCCCACACCCTGACTTGGCCCTCCGCGTCCTCGGCCGCGTCCACGTCCTCTAGGCCTACCCCTACCCCTCAGCATGCTGTATTACCAGTGATTTGATTTCACAGGCAGGAAATAAATTGGCGCAAGACTGCAGGCCAAATATAATTTTTTCCCTTTTTGGAAAACGAAAGGCCCCACTGCCTCTAGTGAATGAATCATCTAAGTTTAATAACTGTGCTGTGTCCCTGCTAATGTGTCACAGAACGTGAGGGTAGCAGAGTTATTATAACTCTTGGAGAGCAGGTATTTTTTTCCCAATTAAGGAAAGCAAATGGCGAAGCCAGCAGTAAAGCGTAGCTGGGTGCGTCTGATTTAGCAATGTTGTTCAAGCAGCTCACACGTGTCCACCGCCCTTAGGACGGACAGAGGCTGGACAAATAGATTTGTTTTCAGTTTTTTTCCACCAAAAGGCAGCACTGCGTATATTCAATGAACATGAGAAGTTTAATAACTGTGCTGTGTCCCTGCTTATGTGTCACAGAACGTGAGGGTAGCAGAGTTATTATAACTCTGGCAGAGCAGGTATTTTTTTCCCAATTAAGGAAAGCAAATGGCGAAGCCAGCAGTAAAGCGTAGCTGGGTGCGTCTGATTTAGCAATGTTGTTCAAGCAGCTCACACGTGTCCACCGCCCTTAGGACGGACAGAGGCTGGACAAATAGATTTGTTTTCAGTTTTTTTCCACCAAAAGGCAGCACTGCGTATATTCAATGAACATGAGAAGTTTAATAACTGTGCTGTGTCCCTGCTTATGTGTCACAGAACGTGAGGGTAGCAGAGTTATTATAACTCTTGGAGAGCAGGTATTTTTTTCCCAATTAAGGAAAGCAAATGGCGAAGCCAGCAGTAAAGCGTAGCTGGGTGCGTCTGATTTAGCAATGTTGTTCAAGCAGCTCACACGTGTCCACCGCCCTTAGGACGGACAGAGGCTGGACAAATAGATTTGTTTTCAGTTTTTTTCCACCAAAAGGCAGCACTGCGTATATTCAATGAACATGAGAAGTTTAATAACTGTGCTGTGTCCCTGCTTATGTGTCACAGAACGTGAGGGTAGCAGAGTTATTATAACTCTTGGAGAGCAGGTATTTTTTTCCCAATTAAGGAAAGCAAATGGCGAAGCCAGCAGTAAAGCGTAGCTGGGTGCGTCTGATTTAGCAATGTTGTTCAAGCAGCTCACACGTGTCCACCGCCCTTAGGACGGACAGAGGCTGAACAAATAGATTTGTTTTCAGTTTTTTTCCACCAAAAGGCAGCACTGCGTATATTCAATGAACATGAGAAGTTTAATAACTGTGCTGTGTCCCTGCTTATGTGTCACAGAACGTGAGGGTAGCAGAGTTATTATAACTCTTGGAGAGCAGGTATTTTTTTCCCAATTAAGGAAAGCAAATGGCGAAGCCAGCAGTAAAGCGTAGCTGGGTGCGTATGATTTAGCAATGTTTTTCACGCAGCTCACACGTGTCCACCGCCCGTAAGGACGGACAGAGGCTGGACAAATAGATTTGTTTTCAGTTTTTTTCCACCAAAAGGCAGCACTGCGTATATTCTATGAATAATAACTGTGTTGTGGCCCTGCCTATACAATTCTTTCCCTGCAGTATCAATGCAGGGTGCAATGGTCTGCAGAGGCGATTTTGAGAAGCAAAAAAAAATGCAGCACAGCTAACAGCAGCCTGGACAGTACTGCACACGGATAAATATGGCCCTAGAAAGGACCGTTGAGGTTCTTGAAGGCTACACTCACTCCTAACACTCTCCCTGCCTATGCAGCACTTCTGTCCCTAATGCCAGGTGCAACGGTCTGCAGAGGCGATTTTGAGAAAAAAAAAATTGCCACTGCTAACAGCAGCCAACACACAGCTATCAGTGGCCCTAATAAGGACCTTTGGGGGGTCTTGAAGCCTACACTAACTACCAATTCTTTCCCAACAGCAGCTCCGGTACAAACAGCACTGTCCCTCATCTAACTCACACCGCATCTGAGGCGAACCGCGGGAGGGGCCGACTTTTATGTTCGGGTGACACCTGATCTCCCCAGCCACTCACAGCAGGGGGGTGGTATAGGGCTTGAACGTCACAGGGGGAAGTTGTAATGCCTTCCCTGTCTTTCAATTGGCCAGAAAAGCGCGCTAACGTCTCAGGGAAGGAAGTGAAAGTAACCAGAACACCGCATGGTGTTCGTTACGAATAACGAACATCCCGAACACCCTAATATTCGCACGAATATCAAGCTCGGACGAACGCGTTCGCTCATCTCTAGTGTGTTCACATGTCTGTACTTTGCAGGTGTATGCCTGCAAAGATAGGACATGCGTGCACCATTGGGAATGCACACATTGTTTTCAATGGAGTCGCGGCTGCCGATCGCTCAATTGAAAGCAATGCTCTGCCGGCAACCCTGCATTCTTTTTCAGGGAAGAGCTTTATGTATAAGCCCTTCCCTGAAAAAGAAACATTTTAATGTAAAAAAATAAATAAATAATGTTTACTTCACCCCTGCTAGTTAAAAGAATTCCTTGCTGCTACATCTGCCACATCTGCAGATGCAGCAGAGGAATTCTTTAATTCTCAACCGCAGCTGTCACACATAACAGCTGGGGTAGAGAATCCTGCTGCTGGCATCCCCGTCATTGGATTTCAGGGAAGTGCTTTAAACATAAGCCCTTCCCTGAAAATCCAAGAAAAGTAGTGTAAAAAATTTTTAAAAAAACATACTAATCACCCTTCAGCTGCCCGGGCTCAGCTGCCACTTCTGGTGCTGTCCCCGGCGCTATAGTTCAGCCAATCACAATCAGAGCTACCAGCAGGCGGGGGTTTTAAATCCTTGGCTGCTGATAGCTCAGAACTACTGAGTCGGGGACAGCGGCTGAGCCCTGGCAGGTGAGTATGTGTTTTTTTTTTCACTATTTTAACAGGCTTTTCACGGAAGGGCTTATGAAACCCTTCCTTGAAAAGTCATTGACGGCTGCCCGGGCTCAGCGGCAGAAGTCGCTGTCCCTGGCTCTGTAGGTCTCAGCTATAAACATGCAGGAGTTTAAAATCCCCGCCTGCTGGTAGCTCTGATTGTGATTGGCAGAGCGCTTTAGCCAATCACAATTGGAGCTACCAGCAGGTGGGGATTTTAAATCCCCATCTGCTGATAGCTCAGAACTACAGAGCCGGGGACAGCGCCAATAGTCGCAGCTGAAGGGAGGTGAGTAGAGATGAGCGAACCTCTCGGCCATGCCCCTTTTTCGCCCGAACGCTGCGATTTTTGAGTACTTCCGTACTCGGGCGAAAAGATTTGGGGGGTGCCGTGGGTGAGTGGGGGGTAGAGGGAGAGAAAGAGGGCTCCCCCTGTTCCCCGCTGCTACCCCCCGCTCTGCCACGCCTCCCCCCACCCCCCGGCGCCCCCCGAATCTTTTCACCCGAGTACAGAAGTACTCGAAAATCACGGTGCTCGATCGAGTAATTACTCGAAAAGAGTAGGTTCGCTCAACTCTAGAGGTGAGTGTTGATTTTTTACTTTAATACACTTTTTTAAATGGCTTTTCAGGGAAGGGCTTATGAAGCCCTTCCCTGAAAAGCCATTGACGGGTAAGACGGCAGCAGGATTCTCTACCGAAGCTGTCATGTGTGACAGCTGTCGTTGAGAATTGAAGAATTCCTCTGCTGCATCTGCCACAGAAGTGGCAGATGTAGCAGCAGGGAATTCTTTTAACTAGCGGGGGTGAATAAAACATCGGCAGATGTGTTCTTCATGCCCGTGGGGGTCACGGCAGCGGCGGAGAGGTAAGTTTTTTTTTTGCACTAAAATGTTGCTTTTGTAGGGAAGGGCTTATATGTAAAGCCCTTCACTGAAAAAGAATGCAGGGGGCCGGCAGAGCATTCTTTTCAATGGAGCCGCCGGCAGCAGCCGCGGCTCCTTTGACAACAAGCACGCAGCTGTGTTCACGTATGTTTTTGCTCGTACCTAGGTGCACACGTATGTACGCACCTTAGTACGCACAAAAACACGCTCGTGTGAACCCACCCTTAGGCTCACATTTTTAAAATAATAATGCTAAATTAAAATAACTTACCAAAAAGTGAAAACAAAGTGACTAATGGGAAACATAAAGAAAAAAATCCCAATAGTTATTAACCCGTTAACGACCAAGCACTGTAAATTTACAGCGCTTGGTCCTGGGCTTTAGTCACAGACAGTAGTAAAACTATAGCAGTGGATTAAAGCCCCTGCTTCTGCAGTCAAGCTGAAGCAGGTCGGGTTGTCAGCAGTTAGTCACAGCTGGGAAGCCGAAGGAGAAGGCAGGAGTGGTTTTTAACCCCTACTGCCTTCTCATTTGCCGAGTACACAGTGCTAAATGAGCAATATGTACTAACAAGTGAAAGTGAAAGTGTTTCTTCCACTATGCGAGCTGGCAGTCATGTGACCACCGGGATCCCCTGGCACAGCAGAGCTGCAGGGTCCTAGCAGACGCTAATCACCTGATGTTTTTCCCTGTAACTGGGGCTCCTATGAATGCGCCAGCTAAAGTAAAAAGTGTCAAATGGAAAAAAAACAACATGTGAATGTTCTCCAAAGGTCTTATATAACCTCCAGGGGGATTATAGATGATAAAAAAAATAATAATTACATAAATAAGTAAAACAAAATTACAGAATAAAATAAAAATATATACATAAAAAAGAAAATCCAAAGCCAACGCTAACCAAAGCCGTTACCATATGCGCCATTTAATTCAAAATAATAAATATTATATAATGCAATATCCAAAACAAAATGAGGAACCCATTCAAATAGTTTATTTTAGCGTAAATGTACTGATTTAAAAAAAATAACTGTAAGGGCTCAGTCAGACAGGGGTTTCTATGTGCGAATTTTTGTGCGCAGAACGCAAACACACAAAAATTTGGTGCCCTAAGTTGGCGTCATGCTGAAGAAAACACATTTAGCTGCATTTATGCGCAGATGAAGTGCACTGCCCGCTATCCCCTGCTGCGGCTGTGACAGCTGCAGCAAGGGATTCCTTGGATGTGAAACCCCTGGATGCTGTCACATTCAGGGGTTTCACCTCGTGGCCAATGGGACCAGCGGCAGCAGCCGCGGCCCCATTGACATACAGAGAACATCGCGATCCTCTGCCTCAGCTGTGACAGCTGTAGCAGAGGATTTCTTCATCTCTGCAGGGGTTCCCCTTGTCACTGAACACTGTGGCAGCCGCGGCCCCATTGAAAGCAATGCTGCACGGACCTGCATTCATGCGTGTTAGTGCACGTACGTGGGTGCACAGTTTTGTGTACACACACTCACACGCTTGTGTGAATGCACCTCTAGTCCATGACATTTTTTAAATATGCAGCATCCTCTTGGTCTGGTGTTTTTTCTGGCGTTTGCCTATAGGTTTCTTTATAGGGAAAGATAAATACACCAGAAAAAAAGATTATGTCTAAGGGAAGCCTAAGGCCGCTTTCACCCAGTTGAGAAGATTTGTGTTTTAAAAGACACACAAATCTTGCACAAATATGAACCCCATTCTTTTAACTTGGGTCATATACATGAGCGATTTTTTCCCGTATCACATTAGGGTGCAGGAAAAAAAATTGCAGCAAGTCCTATCTTTGGCGTTCCCTTGTCTTCAATAAGGCCAGAAAAAACATTGCATGGCGTGCACATGTTGGAATGCGACATTTCCCTTTGAAAACAATGGATTGCTGCTTCCCTGAAACAAAAATGCCTCACATCCGTGGGGACATTGAACATTCCGGAGCACGATATCTGGCTGAGTTTTACGGCCCAATATCACGCTCACCCATGTGAAATTAGCCAAAAGGTGCATTGAGGGCTCAGTCGGCACCCGTACACCGGCACCGATGCGCCCGTGTTACTGCAGCCAGCAGACGGACGTACCTGAAGACGGCCGTCTCTCTGCAGCGCCGGGAGGAAGAACATGTGACCGGCTCCATTGCCTGTCATGTGTTCTATGATCAGCGCTGGAGAGAGACGGCTGTCTTCAGGTACAGCCGTCTTCTAACTGTCAGTCACACGGGCGCATCGGCGCCGGTGTACGGGTGCCGATGTGCCCGTGTGACTGAGCCCTTACATGAATGAGAGCAAGTTGCACCCGAGAGTGGTCAAAAAGCTGTATAGAAGCGGAAAAAGATATCCAATTCACACAAGGAGCCTCTGAGAGCCTTTTTTAAGCCAACGATGGAACCATGTTTAGGGCCTTAGGTGGTAAGACTGTTCATCTAATCACACCACAACTCCCATCATTTGCATATCTGCCTGAGATGTAACTTCATGTAGGGTTTTGCAGCAAAATGACAACTCCTTCTGGGTTCTTGTTTTTTTTCTTGAAAAACAGTGTATTAGTTCATAAGACCGAGGTCAGACGAGCGTGGTTTACACACTGCTAAGCAACGTGTATACCACGCTGCTGTCATCCTGAAAAATATTGCGTGGAGCAGCCCGTTCACACATCAATGGTGTGGGCAGCCTGCTTTCATGGCTCCCATAGGAGCCTATGGTAAGCACCCTGCACAGCGCATACCACAGAGCTGTCCGTTCTTTTTTAGAAGCACAGATCCTGCGCTTCTAAAAAGGGTCCATGTGAGCACTTCCATAGCAACCTATTGGTTGCTATAACAACGTGTAAACCATGCTCGTGTGACCAAGCCCTAATGATAGATCTATGCTTATACCAGGCTTGCTTTAAGCATCTACTACTCTTTTAGTAAAATAATATTTCCTGCCTTTGCTTTGGATTTTCCACCCAATTAATCTCAGATTGTGCCCCCTTGTTCTAGTTTTTAGCTTCCTAATAAAAACACTCCGACCCTTAGCATATTTAAAAGTTTCAACCATGTTTCCCGACTCCCTCTTCTCCTCCAGATTACAGAAATGAAGTTCTTTGAGTCTTTCCTGAGACCTTTTACCATTTTTGAAGCCTGTCTAATTTCCCGCCCCCTTCCCTGGCATATAAACCCTCACTCCCTTCCCAGAACTTCTTCTGTCCTTGCTCACCCTCACCACACAGGTAAACTACTCCTATGAGGGTTAAAATTCTAAGTGCAGCACCAATCGGCCCCACCCCACTTTCCCCGTTGCCGGCCGTAAGAAGAGACACCACACACAGGAGTCTGGTCTAGCTCCTCACACTGGAGAAAAAACTGCGCACTTTATTACAGATTACATGAGATCTTATACCCTCTGCCCTCTCACCACTAGGGGGTGATGGGCTTATAACCATATATGGGCAGTCCGGATTTGCGGACTGAGACAGTGAAAATCATATAACAGTCATGTACATTTGAACATCTTGATATCTTGTTCCAGCGCTTCTGGGAAATCGGCCAAGTACATGCGTCCTTGCGTCTGGTTCGGTATCTTCTCTGAACTTCTAGAACATCTTCTTGCAAAACCTTGGCATATCTGATTTAAGGCGACATTTAAGTTTTTTCTCATTTGGAATTGAATAAAACTTGCATATAGGTATAAAAGCATAAAAAACACATATGGCAATATATATATACCCTCACAAACCCCCCTAAAAAACTTAATATGGAGATCAAGCATCAGACCTTGCACTCTTCCTCGGTCGTCTCTCCCTTGCGTCAGGGTTTCTCCACTGCCCGTAAGTCCCTACTCCTAAAAGGGAAGGGATCCCTACCTCACCTCAGAAGGAGGCCATGGATTCCCTGGGCTTATTTCCGGGCCTCCATACCCTCTATCTGTACAAGTTAACACCCCACAGGGTGTGCCCTCGCCGGAACCTAAGGTCTTCTGCACTTTCCCTAGGCAAATGGGAAGTCCACTGACAGTCCATCTTATGAGACTGAGGCAGACACAGTACTAGTCCATCTCTCCATTCTTCTGGTAATGTATCTGGTTGGCATTATCGGAACTGGCTCTTCATTTTTTTTCAAACAAGGGAAATTTTGGTCACATTATCCAGTCCCTTACTCATACTCTTTTTGATCAAAGGGAAAATACACAAACAGGAAATTACATACCCCACCTTCTTCTGCTAAAATCATATCCACGGCCACTCTATTTTGGAACGCCATGGATGCAGTGGGCCCTAATTGGTCAGCTAACCCTTGCAAAGCATCTCTGGTGTAGTTTACAAACCTCTGCTGATTGTAATAGATATAATTCATCTAATCTACATTATTATTAACAGTGACAAAAGCAAATAAGGACTCAAAACCTGCTTTGACATGATCTCTAGAATTAAATTCATCTGGCACCCCCCTTGGCACTCCTATTGCATCTATGTATACATGTGGGTCAAAGTTACCACCTTGAGTGTCAATGTCTCTCTTAGCACGATGCGGTGTTGGATTCTCACCCTCAGTGTAGTCTCCATATTGCACATTTGATTGTATTAATTTGTTCTGAAACAGGGGGCTAGTGTACAGTAGTCAAAGGTGTGTGTTAGAGGAATTGTACCCCATTATAGCATGTAAAGGATATGCAGGATCATTAGTTCTTTCAGTGCGAAGTGTGGATCCAAGTGGGCTTTCCTTCGAGCTTGACTGCAGTTGGGATGGTGAACAACATCTGGTAAGGACATTCAAACCGGGTTTCTCTCTCAAACTTTTCTACATAGACCCTGTCACCTGGTTTAAGATTGTGACACTCATCTGTAGGACCTGGTAGAAAAGCAGAGACTACAGAATACATTACTAACAATTCCTTGGAGAGGCCTATGACAAAATTAACAAGAGAATCATTTCCCAAACTCTGCTACTGTGGCATGTATCCTCCTGGAAAAAAGAAACTAATGGAAAACACTCAATTCAAAATTTGCCCATTTTCTCTATTGCCTTTTGTATCTACTTTCCCCTACTCCGTGGACGGTAGGGTGTGTGAAAAACCTGGAATATACCCAAAACAGACATGATGTGTTGCATTATTTCACCTGTGAAGTGTGTACCTTTGTTTGACTCAATCACTTCCGGTACCCCATATCTGCAGATTACCTCATTCATGAGCTTCTGTGCGGTTACCTGCTTATTTACTTTGGTAACAGAGTAGGTCTCCAACCTGAAAAACATTAACATCAACAACAAGCACATATTCATGCTTCCCAACAAGTAGGAGCTGAGTGTAGCCAATTTGCAATCCCTGAAATGGGTAGAGTGGTCTAGGCAAGTGTGATGTGGCAAATTTACTTCTGCCCTGTTGCTTACGGCAAAGATCATGCAAAATTGGACAAATGATGCAGCAGCTACAGAAAACCAAGGAGCCACCCGTCCTCGTTCAAGCGTCGACATCATTACTGCTTTGAGAGGTGTGTCTTTTCGTGCGTCAGCTGGGCCATCATGAGGCACAGGGACTATGGTAAGCAAGTTCTGTTGACTGTTCACCATACGCCGTCCCTTTTTAGTCCATTTGTAGTTTTAGTCAAAGTCCAATGTTTTTATCAAAGTCCAAGTTCAAATCAAAGTCCAAAATTATTATCAAAGTCCAAGGTTTTTATCAAAGTTCAAGTTCAAATCAAAGTCCAAGTTATTGTTAAATTCTTCTTTTCTTCTTTCTTCCACGGCTTAAGGGCCGCTGCTTTTGCTGTGTGGTCTGTGATGGCGTTGCCTCTCGCTTCTCCGGTGTAGGAATTGGTGTGAGCTTTCCACTTTGTCAGGTAGAAGTAGGGTCTCCATGAGACTGCACCGCTGCATCATTCTTAATTGGCTGTCCTGCTGAGGTAAAAAACTGTCTGGCCTTCCATGTTGGGCCGTAATCATGAGCTATGCCAAATGCATACCGGGAGTCAGTGTAAATGTTTGCCGTCTTACCTGTGGCCACTCTACACGCCTCCGTGAGTGCTTTTAATTCTGCTTCTTGTACTGCGACATGCGGAGACATTCTGCTTTTACCGTGTCATGTTGTGTTACGACTGCATATCCAGTGTGGAGTTGTCAATCACCCTGGGTACCATCTATAAAAAACAACTCAAAATATGCATTATTAACAAGGGCTTTCGTAACTTTTTTAAAACTTAAATTTTCTTGTTGCATCACTGCTAGACAATCAGGCTGGTATTCTATTTCAAAAAGATTAGAACCTTGTTGCAAAAAATTTAAAAAATTTAAAAAATGGCTTGCAAAAAAATTTAAAAATGGCTGATTTGCAATACCTAGATCACCTACGCCTATTCCTCCCCCCCTTTAAACCAGGGTACGCAATTGGAACAATAGTAGCCGGGTTTAAGTTATTACAACATTGTAAAAAGATTTGATGGATGCAGATAAGGCCTGTAAAATGTTAGCACCTATAGCAGAAACATGAGTTACACCGGGGAAGAATAATCTACAAAACATCTATTAATATTTGAAATGTGATATCCCTTTAAGTGAATTCATTATTAGTCTGGTCCTGCCTGCAATATCTTTATCAAATTTCAGACAGGAGAAAAAAAAAAAAAACAAACAAAAAAAACTAGCTGCTCAAAATTCTCCCCCCTCCCTTGTGCAGGAGGGATGAAACATTATTACGTACTATTACATCATCTAGCTCCACCCCTTCGATATTGGCACATTGCGTCCGTCTTCTCAACTTAATTTCAGCTTAACCGTCTACACGTCCACATCTCAACCAAGCAAAGTCCCATGCATGGGGTAGGACTTTTACCCCCAGTCAATTTCCACATCACACATTCCACCACAGCTTGAACACGGGTCACTAACTCTCATCCATCCATTCTCTCAAGTCTGCTCCGTCACCCCCCTTTAAAGGTGTACCAGTCCATACAGATGCACGGACAAAAAAAGTTTGGCAAACATACATACATCAGTTGAAAAACATTGAGGTGAGTGCTTTTAATTTTTATAAAGTACATAATTCTATTGAGATGAGATTGTGAATGAGCGCTATCTTTGACAAATTATGTGAAAAAGTTTGCTGAGTGACTGAAATATTCTATATTTCTTATCTACTGAAGCTATTATATGCTGTATTAAACACTGAAGTATTTAGTTTCTGTGACCCTGAATTTGGAGTGAATTCTGAAAGCCCCCACCATTTTAAAATAAATCTCTTATCTCTCCGCGACTATGAAACACATACTGAAATAAGTTTTAGCTTAAACTATTGAAAAAACATTTTGAAATCATAATTAACACATATGCTGGGACCTTGCAACATTCATTTTCAACCCCTGTATAAGTAAGAATATACATTAGAAATTGCCATATTTCCCTGCCTACTAAGACAGTATAACTAATTAAATTCATTTCAATTCATTGCAAGCAAGCCAAGATGTTAACCAAGGATGTTATTGCATTTTCTCTCTCGCTGTTATCTTCCTGACCTTGGAAGGCTACACAGACTTTGCAGCTATATGTCAACAGACTCTTCTCCCCTACAAGCAAGCTGTTAACTATTTGCACATACAGTATATATATATACACATATATATCCACCTAGTATGGATTATACATATTATCTATTATCTATCTTGTATTATACACATTTTCATCTCTTTCTTTGCCAACAAATCACGTGCATTGTAACTTACTTATCGACTTTGCCTGCTCCTTCAGCACTTTTCTCCCCTACCTAACTGCCAATATAACCTTCAATAGACACTCTCCTGACGCCCTCTTGATCACTTACTGTACTTTTCAACATTTCACTTACGGATACTTTCTTAAACAAATAATGTGTATATACTTAACTTACTCTGACTGTCTCTCTGCTTCTAGCAAACCTTGATCTTCCAAGGCGCCTCTGGGTCCTAAAGACCTCCTCCCAGACACCATTTTGTAATCTGCCGTGCGGTCGGTGTCACACATTTTCATTAGAGTTTTCTTACATTTTACAGATTCATCCACACGGCGGCAGCCCTTGAGGGGCTCTATCTTCTTTAATAAGATCTTACGCATATTACAACAACAAAAATAACACGCTCCATAGAGTGAATCCTTCTGACCCGAATTGTCAGCCCCTTATATATGGCAATACAACCGAAGGCATCTTCTTCTTATGGAACCAGTCCCAAAGAGTACATCCCTCTCCTCAGCTAAACCATCAACAACTAAACTACACTAAAACGGAGGGTTCCTTCGTCAATGGGGCCTATCTTACAGAGTGCTTCCCTCTCCTCTAAACCATTAATGACTAAATAAACTCAAACGGAGGGTTCCTTCGTCTGTGAGACAAAATAAAAAGTAAGAGAAGAAAAAATTCTGCAGATACAACAAACAATCAAACAATCTCCACTATCGCTAAAACACTACGGACTTCAAAGTACAAATAAACTACAGACTAGTTTCTGGGTGAGCCATTGGTGCGCATATCACGGTCAGTGGTCCATGACGGCAAACCCGGAGCCCACACGAGTTACCGTGTAGAACTCTTAACCCAACCCGTCCGGTCACAAACCACAGATAGTCAGTCCTGCTGCAAGACTTCGCAGTGTAAAACACAACATAAATATATGTTTGTCTTACCTGGAGTTCTAAGTGAGTTGATCAGGCTCGGTTTGCAGTAGGACGGTTTCTCAGTAGCGTGGATCCGGGTGAATTGCGCTGTAAGCTCCGATTTTACCGCCCCAGTTGGTTGCGCCATTTATGAGGGTTAAAATTCTAAGTGCAGCACCAATCGGCCCCACCCCACTTTCCCCGTTGCCGGCCGTAAGAAGAGACACCACACACAGGAGTCTGGTCTAGCTCCTCACACGGGAGAAAAAACTGCGCACTTTATTACAGATTACATGAGATCTTATACCCTCTGCCCTCTCACCACTAGGGGGTGATGGGCTTATAACCATATATGGGCAGTCCGGATTTGCGGACTGAGACAGTGAAAATCATATAACAGTCATGTACATTTGAACATCTTGATATCTTGTTCCAGCGCTTCTGGGAAATCGGCCAAGTACATGCGTCCTTGCGTCTGGTTCGGTATCTTCTCTGAACTTCTAGAACATCTTCTTGCAAAACCTTGGCATATCTGATTTAAGGCGACATTTAAGTTTTTTCTCATTTGGAATTGAATAAAACTTGCATATAGGTATAAAAGCATAAAAAACACATATGGCAATATATATATACCCTCACAAACCCCCCTAAAAAACTTAATATGGAGATCAAGCATCAGACCTTGCACTCTTCCTCGGTCGTCTCTCCCTTGCGTCAGGGTTTCTCCACTGCCCGTAAGTCCCTACTCCTAAAAGGGAAGGGATCCCTACCTCACCTCAGAAGGAGGCCATGGATTCCCTGGGCTTATTTCCGGGCCTCCATACCCTCTATCTGTACAAGTTAACACCCCACAGGGTGTGCCCTCGCCGGAACCTAAGGTCTTCTGCACTTTCCCTAGGCAAATGGGAAGTCCACTGACAGTCCATCTTATGAGACTGAGGCAGACACAGTACTAGTCCATCTCTCCATTCTTCTGGTAATGTATCTGGCATTATCGGAACTGGCTCTTCATTTTTTTTCAAACAAGGGAAATTTTGGTCACATTATCCAGTCCCTTACTCATACTCTTTTTGATCAAAGGGAAAATACACAAACAGGAAATTACATACCCCACCTTCTTCTGCTAAAATCATATCCACGGCCACTCTATTTTGGAACGCCATGGATGCAGTGGGCCCTAATTGGTCAGCTAACCCTTGCAAAGCATCTCTGGTGTAGTTTACAAACCTCTGCTGATTGTAATAGATATAATTCATCTAATCTACATTATTATTAACAGTGACAAAAGCAAATAAGGACTCAAAACCTGCTTTGACATGATCTCTAGAATTAAATTCATCTGGCACCCCCCTTGGCACTCCTATTGCATCTATGTATACATGTGGGTCAAAGTTACCACCTTGAGTGTCAATGTCTCTCTTAGCACGATGCGGTGTTGGATTCTCACCCTCAGTGTAGTCTCCATATTGCACATTTGATTGTATTAATTTGTTCTGAAACAGGGGGCTAGTGTACAGTAGTCAAAGGTGTGTGTTAGAGGAATTGTACCCCATTATAGCATGTAAAGGATATGCAGGATCATTAGTTCTTTCAGTGCGAAGTGTGGATCCAAGTGGGCTTTCCTTCGAGCTTGACTGCAGTTGGGATGGTGAACAACATCTGGTAAGGACATTCAAACCGGGTTTCTCTCTCAAACTTTTCTACATAGACCCTGTCACCTGGTTTAAGATTGTGACACTCATCTGTAGGACCTGGTAGAAAAGCAGAGACTACAGAATACATTACTAACAATTCCTTGGAGAGGCCTATGACAAAATTAACAAGAGAATCATTTCCCAAACTCTGCTACTGTGGCATGTATCCTCCTGGAAAAAAGAAACTAATGGAAAACACTCAATTCAAAATTTGCCCATTTTCTCTATTGCCTTTTGTATCTACTTTCCCCTACTCCGTGGACGGTAGGGTGTGTGAAAAACCTGGAATATACCCAAAACAGACATGATGTGTTGCATTATTTCACCTGTGAAGTGTGTACCTTTGTTTGACTCAATCACTTCCGGTACCCCATATCTGCAGATTACCTCATTCATGAGCTTCTGTGCGGTTACCTGCTTATTTACTTTGGTAACAGAGTAGGTCTCCAACCTGAAAAACATTAACATCAACAACAAGCACATATTCATGCTTCCCAACAAGTAGGAGCTGAGTGTAGCCAATTTGCAATCCCTGAAATGGGTAGAGTGGTCTAGGCAAGTGTGATGTGGCAAATTTACTTCTGCCCTGTTGCTTACGGCAAAGATCATGCAAAATTGGACAAATGATGCAGCAGCTACAGAAAACCAAGGAGCCACCCGTCCTCGTTCAAGCGTCGACATCATTACTGCTTTGAGAGGTGTGTCTTTTCGTGCGTCAGCTGGGCCATCATGAGGCACAGGGACTATGGTAAGCAAGTTCTGTTGACTGTTCACCATACGCCGTCCCTTTTTAGTCCATTTGTAGTTTTAGTCAAAGTCCAATGTTTTTATCAAAGTCCAAGTTCAAATCAAAGTCCAAAATTATTATCAAAGTCCAAGGTTTTTATCAAAGTTCAAGTTCAAATCAAAGTCCAAGTTATTGTTAAATTCTTCTTTTCTTCTTTCTTCCACGGCTTAAGGGCCGCTGCTTTTGCTGTGTGGTCTGTGATGGCGTTGCCTCTCGCTTCTCCGGTGTAGGAATTGGTGTGAGCTTTCCACTTTGTCAGGTAGAAGTAGGGTCTCCATGAGACTGCACCGCTGCATCATTCTTAATTGGCTGTCCTGCTGAGGTAAAAAACTGTCTGGCCTTCCATGTTGGGCCGTAATCATGAGCTATGCCAAATGCATACCGGGAGTCAGTGTAAATGTTTGCCGTCTTACCTGTGGCCACTCTACACGCCTCCGTGAGTGCTTTTAATTCTGCTTCTTGTACTGCGACATGCGGAGACATTCTGCTTTTACCGTGTCATGTTGTGTTACGACTGCATATCCAGTGTGGAGTTGTCAATCACCCTGGGTACCATCTATAAAAAACAACTCAAAATATGCATTATTAACAAGGGCTTTCGTAACTTTTTTAAAACTTAAATTTTCTTGTTGCATCACTGCTAGACAATCAGGCTGGTATTCTATTTCAAAAAGATTAGAACCTTGTTGCAAAAAATTTAAAAAATTTTAAAAATGGCTTGCAAAAAAATTTAAAAATGGCTGATTTGCAATACCTAGATCACCTACGCCTATTCCTCCCCCCCTTTAAACCAGGGTACGCAATTGGAACAATAGTAGCCGGGTTTAAGTTATTACAACATTGTAAAAAGATTTGATGGATGCAGATAAGGCCTGTAAAATGTTAGCACCTATAGCAGAAACATGAGTTACACCGGGGAAGAATAATCTACAAAACATCTATTAATATTTGAAATGTGATATCCCTTTAAGTGAATTCATTATTAGTCTGGTCCTGCCTGCAATATCTTTATCAAATTTCAGACAGGAGAAAAAAAAAAAAAACAAACAAAAAAAACTAGCTGCTCAAAATTCTCCCCCCTCCCTTGTGCAGGAGGGATGAAACATTATTACGTACTATTACATCATCTAGCTCCACCCCTTCGATATTGGCACATTGCGTCCGTCTTCTCAACTTAATTTCAGCTTAACCGTCTACACGTCCACATCTCAACCAAGCAAAGTCCCATGCATGGGGTAGGACTTTTACCCCCAGTCAATTTCCACATCACACATTCCACCACAGCTTGAACACGGGTCACTAACTCTCATCCATCCATTCTCTCAAGTCTGCTCCGTCACCCCCCTTTAAAGGTGTACCAGTCCATACAGATGCACGGACAAAAAAAGTTTGGCAAACATACATACATCAGTTGAAAAACATTGAGGTGAGTGCTTTTAATTTTTATAAAGTACATAATTCTATTGAGATGAGATTGTGAATGAGCGCTATCTTTGACAAATTATGTGAAAAAGTTTGCTGAGTGACTGAAATATTCTATATTTCTTATCTACTGAAGCTATTATATGCTGTATTAAACACTGAAGTATTTAGTTTCTGTGACCCTGAATTTGGAGTGAATTCTGAAAGCCCCCACCATTTTAAAATAAATCTCTTATCTCTCCGCGACTATGAAACACATACTGAAATAAGTTTTAGCTTAAACTATTGAAAAAACATTTTGAAATCATAATTAACACATATGCTGGGACCTTGCAACATTCATTTTCAACCCCTGTATAAGTAAGAATATACATTAGAAATTGCCATATTTCCCTGCCTACTAAGACAGTATAACTAATTAAATTCATTTCAATTCATTGCAAGCAAGCCAAGATGTTAACCAAGGATGTTATTGCATTTTCTCTCTCGCTGTTATCTTCCTGACCTTGGAAGGCTACACAGACTTTGCAGCTATATGTCAACAGACTCTTCTCCCCTACAAGCAAGCTGTTAACTATTTGCACATACAGTATATATATATACACATATATATCCACCTAGTATGGATTATACATATTATCTATTATCTATCTTGTATTATACACATTTTCATCTCTTTCTTTGCCAACAAATCACGTGCATTGTAACTTACTTATCGACTTTGCCTGCTCCTTCAGCACTTTTCTCCCCTACCTAACTGCCAATATAACCTTCAATAGACACTCTCCTGACGCCCTCTTGATCACTTACTGTACTTTTCAACATTTCACTTACGGATACTTTCTTAAACAAATAATGTGTATATACTTAACTTACTCTGACTGTCTCTCTGCTTCTAGCAAACCTTGATCTTCCAAGGCGCCTCTGGGTCCTAAAGACCTCCTCCCAGACACCATTTTGTAATCTGCCGTGCGGTCGGTGTCACACATTTTCATTAGAGTTTTCTTACATTTTACAGATTCATCCACACGGCGGCAGCCCTTGAGGGGCTCTATCTTCTTTAATAAGATCTTACGCATATTACAACAACAAAAATAACACGCTCCATAGAGTGAATCCTTCTGACCCGAATTGTCAGCCCCTTATATATGGCAATACAACCGAAGGCATCTTCTTCTTATGGAACCAGTCCCAAAGAGTACATCCCTCTCCTCAGCTAAACCATCAACAACTAAACTACACTAAAACGGAGGGTTCCTTCGTCAATGGGGCCTATCTTACAGAGTGCTTCCCTCTCCTCTAAACCATTAATGACTAAATAAACTCAAACGGAGGGTTCCTTCGTCTGTGAGACAAAATAAAAAGTAAGAGAAGAAAAAATTCTGCAGATACAACAAACAATCAAACAATCTCCACTATCGCTAAAACACTACGGACTTCAAAGTACAAATAAACTACAGACTAGTTTCTGGGTGAGCCATTGGTGCGCATATCACGGTCAGTGGTCCATGACGGCAAACCCGGAGCCCACACGAGTTACCGTGTAGAACTCTTAACCCAACCCGTCCGGTCACAAACCACAGATAGTCAGTCCTGCTGCAAGACTTCGCAGTGTAAAACACAACATAAATATATGTTTGTCTTACCTGGAGTTCTAAGTGAGTTGATCAGGCTCGGTTTGCAGTAGGACGGTTTCTCAGTAGCGTGGATCCGGGTGAATTGCGCTGTAAGCTCCGATTTTACCGCCCCAGTTGGTTGCGCCATTTATGAGGGTTAAAATTCTAAGTGCAGCACCAATCGGCCCCACCCCACTTTCCCCGTTGCCGGCCGTAAGAAGAGACACCACACACAGGAGTCTGGTCTAGCTCCTCACACGGGAGAAAAAACTGCGCACTTTATTACAGATTACATGAGATCTTATACCCTCTGCCCTCTCACCACTAGGGGGTGATGGGCTTATAACCATATATGGGCAGTCCGGATTTGCGGACTGAGACAGTGAAAATCATATAACAGTCATGTACATTTGAACATCTTGATATCTTGTTCCAGCGCTTCTGGGAAATCGGCCAAGTACATGCGTCCTTGCGTCTGGTTCGGTATCTTCTCTGAACTTCTAGAACATCTTCTTGCAAAACCTTGGCATATCTGATTTAAGGCGACATTTAAGTTTTTTCTCATTTGGAATTGAATAAAACTTGCATATAGGTATAAAAGCATAAAAAACACATATGGCAATATATATATACCCTCACACTCCTATAACATTGTATTCTCATATCATCTCAACCGCCTCTCTCATCTTCTCCCTATTGGCTTAAGGCCCATGTGGACACAACGAATATCTTTTGAGCGACTTTTGAGCGATAATCGTTGTGTGCATTTACAACACAAGCTAATCGCTCAAACATTGAGCGATCACCTTGCAATCTGAGCGGGGGATGCAGAAGACAAGCAGGGCCTCTTGTCTTCTGCCTTCAGCTGTTCTCTGCTCGGAGCACCTGGCTGTTATACAGCCGAGCGCTCCGAGTGGGGATGCAGAAGACAAGCAAGGCCGCTTGTCTTCTGCATCCAGCTGTTCTCTGTTTGGAGCACCCAGCTGTTATACAGCCGAGCACTCTGAGTGGGAAGTGAAGAACACATCTTTTTTGTATATATTCTTTATTTTTCACTTAGTAAAAAGGGGGAGGGGTTACAATAAAAGTAAAGAAAATCGGTGGGTAATCACAATTGTAAAACAATCAATCTTATACATAACAAAACTAATGACAGCTCTGTTGAGAATGCAGTGAGGAACAGCAGATAAAAGAAAATAGTCATGTAAAGAGTAATCGATAGTGTAAAGTGAGCAGATGAGGAGGTAAAAGAAAAACTCAGTGATTACAGGGCAACAGCAAGTTGTGGGGGTGGGCCATGGTCTCTGCTTGTTTTAATTCCCCGCCTGCTGAAAGAACTTCAGTGCAGAGCCGGGGACAGCGGAGACAGGACGCAGCTTAGCCACAGCAGCTGAAGAAAGGCGAGCATGGTTCTTTTTTTTTTTTGCACCAGTTTGGGTTGTTTTTGAGAGAGGGGTTTATATTTAAAGCCCTTCCCTGAAAAACAAGTAAGGGGTTCCCGCAGCTGGATCCTCTACCGCAGCTGTCATCTGTGAGAGATGCGCAAGAGAATTCTTTATTCCCCTGTGGGAATGAAGAACTCCTTAGCCGCATCTGTCACATCTGCTGTATGTGACAGATGTGTTCTTCATCCCTGCGGGGAACACGGCAGTGCTGGACAAGTAAATAAATATATATATATATTTTTTATTTATTTTTTTTTTTTACACTAAAAGGGATGGTTTTCAGGGAAGAGCTTATATTTAAAGCTCTTCCCTGATAATCACTTCAGGGGTGCTGGCAGACCATTGCCTTCAATGCAGCTGCCGGCAGCTGCTGCGGCTCTCTTTAAGGCAATGCGTGCAGGACCTATGGTGCATGCATTTTCTACCTTTACAGGCACACACACATAAACACACTTGTGTAAATCCACCCTTATACCTATATTTTAATCAATTGCGAATCCACTGGACTACCAATTTTCAATAACATATCTACGTGCTCTTTATGTAGAACTGTATCAAAGGCTTTACTGAAATCCAGATAGGTGATATTCACAGCACCACCTTCATCCACCACTCATGTGATATAGTGAAATATAAAATGAGATTAGTGTGACATGATCTGTCTTCAGTAAAGCCAAGTAGTTGTTGTTTTTTAAGTGGTCAAATATCCTCTTTTTCAGGAGAGTTTCCATTAGATTAACTACTACAGATGTCAAACTAACTGGTCTGAAGTTCCTGTCTTCTTCTCTACTACACTTCTTAAGGATGAGAACAATCTTATGAATACAACATGATGGATACAAGAAATTTACAGTAAACATGATTATTTGGTATATAATGAAACTTCTTACAAAAGTGTTACATACCAAACAAAAAATGTACATATGTAGAGTGTCAGACAGGAAGATGTGGATTTGCCTTGCCACACATCGGTTTGGCTTTAGGTTGAGGGGGCAACAACTGGGGAATCAAGGTTTACAGACTTAACCCCTCCAAGCTAGATACCAGCTTTGTTGCTGGGTCCTTAAGCCATTACATGCACAGATAGTCCCGGTTGTGTGCCAGTTGATAATGCACTGGGCAAGCCACAGGACCTGCAAGTCTGAACAGCTGCATAGAGGTGAGACAGCCTAACGTAAGAGCTGGCAGCACAGGTACGTAATCAAGGTCTGAGCTATAGATCAGAGCAGATGGCAAGCAAAGCAGAGCCTAGGAAACAGAGTTGAGGTCAGGGAACACTCAAGTCAGGAACGTCAGAACTAGCAGCATCAGAAGGAGAAACACACTAATGGGACCTTTGTCACAATGGTAGAAGACCAATTGCTTAGGCATTTCCCATAGGGGCAAGATGCCTAATATTGCAGAGTAGTGCAGGTGATTGGCTGGGGAAGAATTAGAGTAGTGTGTGCTGGCCCTTTAAGAAAGGAGGCGGGAGCGCACGTGAGTCCTATGGAAAGCAGCCTGATCATGAGCAAAGGAGAAGTGCATGCCATGCAGAAAGCAATGGTGACCAACCCAATCGCGACAGTGTAATAACTTCAAGAATTAAATATTATGTGTGAACCATAAACATTGTAAAAAAAAAAATGGTGAATTTTCTTTGTTTTTATGTATCCACTGCAAAAAATAATTATAATGATATAAAATGCACATGCATCCCTAAGTGGCATCTAAAAAATGCTGCTACATAAAACAAGGCTTTATTACAACCACATCATTCAGGTCCAAACTGGCCTGTTCATTAAGGGATTAACAAAACTGTTAAATATAAACCTGTTGAATATTTTTAAAAGCACTATGAACATTTAAAGATCTCTTTTTTCTTTTTTATGAATATGGATACTATAGTCTAGTAATTAACCTTTAAAAATCAAAGAAGAGATTTCACACATGCAGTTAGTCATGTCTTTATGTGAAACATCTGCCTCTTCACCCTTAGTAAGTTTTATTTTTTATATATAGTTGTAAATCAGACAGCAATATACTGTAAAGCTTTGTTTACTAGTGATAAACTAGGTACCATGAGCATCTGTTGCTGTGTTCAGCACAGATCCTTAGAGATAAGTCTTTATGGATGGCACATCTTTGTGCTGTTCTATAAAAGTGTGCCACCAGTCAATTTTCAAGTAAATTATAGTGTCTACTGTACATTCAATCTGTTATGGCATGATTACAGTAGATATAGACTGTGCAGTTCTCACAGCAGCCTAATATCAAATTAATAGCAGGTATATAATATCATCAATGTTCCAGATCAATAAAATATTCTATATATACCATTATTATTACTATTATTTCACTGTTGTTTTATTATTGATAGCAATGTGAAGTTGGTGATATGGCAAATAATATATTCATTAGACAAGTCTATGTACTGGTTATTTAAGATCATAAAAAGAATCTAAAACCAGACCACTTAATTCTCTTGGCATATCTGTTTGGTAAATCCTGGTATTCCTTATGAAGTAAAAATGTTGAAGCATCTTTTCTGTGAACTTTGTATTCTGCCATTCTTCTGATATTCCTCCTGGGATGCAATGCATAAAATGAAAATCTGATGTTTGGCTTTGGCATGTGGCCAAATGCATTTCAATCAGTGCTGACATAATCAAACTGTGTAATGACACACATGATGACAAGAGGAATGGCAGTTATCATTTTATTCCTATATTTTCAGGAGGAATCATACAATCGTAGCATTGAAAGGGACCTCCAGGGTCATCGAGTCCAACCCCCTGCTCAATGAAGGATCACTAAATCATCCCAGACAGATGTCTGTCCAGCCTTTGTTTGAAGACTTCCATTGAAGGAGAACTCACCACCTCCTGTGGTAACCTGTTCCACTCATGGATCACCCTCACTGTAGGAAAGTGTTTTCAAATATCTAATCTGTGTCTCCTCCCTCTCAGTTTCAATTCCATTGATTCTAGTTTTTCCTTGTACAAATGAGAATAAGACTGATTCCTCTGCACTGTGGCAGCCCTTTGGATATTTGTAAACAGCTATTGTCTCCTCTCAGCCTTCTTTTAATAACAGATGAATAGCACAACAATGATCAATTCCCATCTCCAGATCATCATCAGAAAAATGAAAAAAGCACATATAGAATGGGAGAAATTGACCTAAGCAGCAGCAAATGTGAAAAATACTTGGGTATACTAATAGATCATAGACTGAACATGAGTCAACAATGTGATAGGATCCGATGACCCTGGAGGTCCCTTCCAACTCTACCATTCTATGATTCATTGCTCTGAATAAATGTGATATCATGATTTGGGTATACCAGAGTGATTACCTGCTGTAGCGCCATAACCTCAAAACCTTCCAACTCTCCAACTGCGCACCCCTTACTTTGCCAAATAATGACAAACACTTATTACTTTTTGGATGATTTGGCCAGCCATTTCCCTACTAACAGTTTAACATAAGTTAATCCTTTAACCAAACTCATTAATTAATTTAACCACCCACCAAAGAAGGGAAGTTCTTGGAGTCCCAAAATCTGAAGCTTTACCCTTTAAAGGGAAATATACCAATTGCCTCCAGCCGCACTCCAACTAACTCGGAGACCCAATAGCCTTTATAAAGTTATAAACTCCACCATCTCTGCAAGGACTCTCTGAAAGT
Source organism: Eleutherodactylus coqui (assembly GCF_035609145.1). Classification (NCBI taxonomy): domain Eukaryota; kingdom Metazoa; phylum Chordata; class Amphibia; order Anura; family Eleutherodactylidae; genus Eleutherodactylus; species Eleutherodactylus coqui. The sequence continues at coordinate 308,917,381 of NC_089837.1, forward strand.
GGCAGACACCAACATACACCATCCAATGAAAAGGGGGAAGGTGGCTATCTACACGCTCCCTGCCCTCCCAACCAATTTTATAACCGATTTCAAGGACCCCCCCACATGCCAACCGCTGCCATGACATTTTAATAAATCCCCAACAATAACCCTTCCCCACCCATTTTTCTTGACAATTCAACCTTTTGAATTGTAACATTTAATATTTTTCCCATTTGATAGACAATTTTAAAGGGAAGGAGGGAAGATCTTTTTTGATTCTCTCTCACAAATTGTGGATTCCCACACTTTTCTGACTCCTCCTATTCCGCCTCCTTCCACCCCCTTTATCCAAACTCCTGTTAACTCTTTCCTTCCACTCCCTGTTAACCCTGTCATGTGAGCCTCCACCCACAGCCCCTCAGCATCTGTTATGGCCCCTACTGTATATTTACATTTAACCCTTTCCTAATATTCAGTGTACAGATTTAGCTTAATCTAACTTGACATATTAAGAAAAAGCTTAGTGTCAGTTTATTTACCCTTTCGATAGCTTATCAATGTCACTGGCTATTTTAAGAAAGTTGTGATAATTTGCTGCAACAAGTTAAGTTAAACTTTGCTACATCTGTACATATACGCTGCTGTTGGGACGGGCTTCCCACAAACTACCTTGTACGATGAGGTACCCCCCAAAAAAGAAATCTTCTTCTGGTGGGTGGGGTGTTACTAGTGCAGGCATCTGTTGTTAGGTGAATGTCTGCTGTACCCTGATGAGGAGGTAAGCCAGCCAACATTGTTGGGTAATGTGGCGGCTAGCTCCAGTGATTTTTTTTTCAACAAGTTGTTCAGGTTTTTGCCCCTTTTGTAATTCATATGAACAAAATATGTAAAGAAAAGATTTTAAAAAATGCCAAGTAGGAGGCAGACAGACTGGTTGCCAAAGAGATAAAAATGACCCTAAACTATTTTTCAATTATACAAACAGTAAACGGATTTGCACGGAAAGCACTGGGCCTTTAACAAATAATACAGGAGAAACCATAGAAGACGATGGGGAAAAGGCTAATCTATTAAATAGCTTTTTTCTCCAGTGTATTAATGAAAGAAAAAGAAATTTAGAGCAAAACGCAAGGGGATGAAATTAACTGCCCACTAAATATCACCTGCCTAACACAAGAGGAAGTGCAGAGCCGTCTAAAATAGATTAAAATCGACAAATCGCCGAGCACAGATGGAATACACCCAAGAGTTCTAAGGGAACTAAGTGACGTGATAGACAGGTCACTATTTCTTATATTTAATCCAAGTAAAAAGAAATATTCTCCGCTCTCCTTGGGTACGGGAAACGATGCCCGACATTCGTCCTTGTGTGTACCAAGCGCTGCAGAAAAAAGGCCTACATATCTGCCATGTAACTCAGCCTAACAGGCCCGCCACCAGCAGAGCCTAATAGGCTGTTATCGTAGGCTTAGTAGAATGCACTACATAAGTAATGCAGTGTACTATCGCAGTGATTGAATGATCACATCTTCAAGTATCCTTCAGGGACTAAAAATACACGTAAAAACAGTTCAATAAGATTTCGTTCAAAGAAAAAAAATCCAGTTAAAAAATACATATTCTTTTCCCACACACTCCTCATAACCGTAGCAATACAAATATCTTGTTATTTATTGCACATAGAGAACACCATAAAATAATTTTAAAAAGTAATTCCAGAATTTCTATTTTTCTTTTGCTTGCCTCACAACAAATGTAATAAAAAGCAATACAAAATCACATGTACCTCAAAATTTACCAATAAAAACTACAACTTTCCGCAAAAAATAAGATCTCACAGAACTTTGTTACCAGAAAAATAAAAATGCTATGTGTGTTAGAATGCGGCAATGTAGTGTTAATTATTTTTTATATGTGTTTTTATTGTGCTAAAGTAGTAAATAATAAAAATTCTATATATACTTGGTATTGAAGAAATTGTGTTGAGCTAGATAAGAAAGTTGTCATGTTATTTTTACCAAATAGTGAATGCCATAAAAATTAGGCTGCTTTCACACAGGTGACAAAATCATACGGTTTTCTCATGATGCAACAATGCTAAAAAAAATTGCATGTATGTGAAGCCCCTGCTTTCCAATGGGTTTCCTTCACATTCGCAATGCTTTCTCTGATGCTATATTGCGAGGAAAAAAAATTGTGCCATGCTCTATATTTGAGTGTTTTGTGATTTTTTAACTTTTTTTTGGAAGACCATGTTTCACATGAGTTTTTGCACGTGGCTATTTAGCCACATTTGTATGTCGGCCCAAAATTGCGACCATCTGAAGCATTCGCTTCCAATGTATTCGTTCAGATGACCGATTTTTTTGCCATGTGAAAATGTCACGCTGGAAAAAATAGCATATACTATTGAAATGAAATGAAATAGCAATGGGATTTATATGCTGCAGGAGAAGATAGGTCTTGCTCTTTGACCGTTATACGCTGTCGGCTCCTATAGGAGACTCCTATGGGAGCTGCAAAAAAGGGAGGGGGGAGTTGAGCAGCGTTCAACACAGGGAAAAGCTTACAGGTGCCTCTGTTTAGGCATTAGAAGTTATTTCAAGGATTAACGTCGAGCGAGGGATTTCCGGGCTGTGGTGTATTTGTTCGCTAATACGTCGCACCTAGCCGTGTGAATGGATGAAAAAACGCTATAAAAGCTCGGGACTTGATTGCGTCTTTTCTTTATTCACGTGATTTTATGGTACGTGCGGGCGACTGTAAAAATGCATATCCTCATGTGAAGGTGCCCTAAGCCTTTTCTCTTGTCAATGGGACTTTCTAATGTTAAAAACGCATCGCAAGTTGGTGCTTTGCAATTTTGTTTGCTCTGCACACTACAGCCGCATGTGAATAAACACTTGTTTAAATTGAGTGCTGTGATTCATTTCCCTGCATATAGACTTTTACTTATTAAATCCCTTGCTTATGTTATATTCGTGCCCTGGTCATCTCTAATAACTGTCAATGACTTTAAAAAAAGGTTGGCCACCACTCTTCTTCACTAGCTTGCGGGACTATTTTGAAATGTGTTATCGTGCTTGCTTGAATCCTAAGAAAAAATGTAAAACTTGTCCTGTTTTGTTTAAATCATTTGTATCCACTTGGAAAATCTAAAGTGTTAGCCTCACTGTAGCACTGTAAGTCAATAGTCATTTGTGAAGCAAGAAGTACATGGAAATGTCAGCTTTGTTGTCTTATGCAGTTTAAAATATGTGCTTAGATATCAAAATCAAAACTCTCCATTGAACCTTTCACACAATTCATATGATACTTTTTACACATTTTCTTTTCCTCTGCCGACACGTTAGCCTCTAGTACGAGGGCACTCTACAAACACGCAGTTAATGCAGTTTAGAATTCCAACACAGTTTGTGACAGCAATATGATCCATGGGGTCCAGCTGTGGTGCAATTACACAGTTTCACAGCCCGTCAGCTCTGGATCAACTCTAATATTGCTGTCTTAATAGATTGCAATAGCTTCCAAATACTAATATTAATAATTCAAGACGAAGCAATGCAACTTAGATTTTATATCATCTGCAACACTTTGCTGAAACACTGGCATGTGTTTCTATGAGAGAGGCACATGCAATGCTTCAGGGGCCAGTAGGGTATTGTATATGTGATATCTATTCCAGATGGATCTCAAATATGAGTCAGTCTTTTGCAGGCACAACAATAAAGTGTTATCAAGATGTCATTCTCATCTTCACCCATGACACAGACTAATGACATACTGTATAAACAGAATATCCCGAAGGGTATTGCCTGCTCGGCACAGGTGCTACATAAATACACATCCAAACTTCCACAGTCTACTGCAGTTTTTCACAAAGATGCAAACAACATGCAACTTGCATTAAAATGTTTTATATCGGAATATCAAATGTACATACAGTAACAAAAACTGGCACACTGTTGCATGTATAGTTATTTAATTCCAAATGCAGACCAAGGCATCAGAGGCAGGAGATGGTGTAGACACATTCTGGCAGTAGCAACTTTTCAGAAATCCTCCCCTTCCTATGACATGTTTTTGTTAGGGCTCAGTCATTCGGGCGCATCCGGGCGCCGATGCGCCCGTGTTCCTGCAGGATAAGACAGCCGCACTGCAGGTGCAAACGACTCTCCGCAGCGCCGGAAGAAAGAACACATGACCGGTTCCATTGCCGATCATGTGTTCTTTCTTCTGGCTGTGCGAAGAGTCGTCCGCGCCTGCAGTGCGGCCGTCTTCTTCGTGCAGTATCACGGGCGCATTGGTGCTCGGATGCGCCCATGTGACTGAGCCCTTACTGTGTATACTTTTGATAATTTTATATATTTAAAAATGGATTACTATTGTCTGTTTTTCTGTGTGGCCAAACAACTGGACTAAGGTGGGGGATGGGTGATCGCTAACAAACCTAGTCTGCGCAATAGGAACTGATACCAGGATGACTGCCATAGATAAGTGCACCACACATACAGGCGTACAACCCACACTGACAAAGCAGTGGATTGCCCTGTATTTAAAAAGTGTGCCACACTAGTATGCCAGTGTTGAGTGGCTGCTCAATCAGTCTGCACATGAACATTTTGCTCCTTTATATTGCAATCTGGCTGTCTGCATTCTAACAGAGTATATGGCGATTCCCTACAGTATATATCTTGTATCTGGCTTCATTTTCTGTGAGTTGTGCATTTTTTTCTCACCTCTGTGATTTTATTTTTTGAGAATGGTCAAAGTCAGTATAGGTATAGTCCGTTCACAGCGAGTAAAGAAAAATGGCTGGGTTGTTATGCACAAGCATTTCATGTCTCGCGAGTGGGGTCTTTAAATTAATATTTCAGTTTGCATTCTAATTGTTTGTGAATTTGTGGAGAATGGTAGGTCCTAGAGAGCTGAAACCCGGGTTAAAACTTTGTGAAGTGCCTTATGTACCTGTGTAGCAAATGTGGGGGAGATTGGTCCAGTCGTTTGGCCATGTATAAAGAACAGACAACACAAATCCATTTATATCTATATATATAAAAATGTCTGTCCGTCTGTTTGTCCTTTATGCATTACTACACCATTCATCCGATCGCCATGAAACTTTGGGAAGATCTTGAGAACACTCCTGCGAAGATTACTGGCATAGTAAATCTATCCTACAATAGTTGGCGCGCGTGCGAGCATCATCGACAGTTATGCCCCCGGGATGCGTGTTCAATAGAGATGAGCGAGCGTACTCGTCCGAGCTTGATACTCGTTCGAGTATTAGGGTGTTCGAGATGCTTGTAACTAGAGACGAGCACCACGCAATGTTCGAGTTACTTTCACTTTCATCTCTGAGACATTTGCGCGCTTTTCTGGCCAATAGAAAGACATGGAAGGCATTACAACTTCCTCCTGTGATGTTCCAGCCCTATACCACCCCCCTGCAGTAAGTGGCTGGGGAGATCAGGTGTCACCCGAGTATTTAAATCTGCCCCGCCCGCGGCTCGCCACACATGCATTCTGACAGAGATCAGGGACAGTGCTGCTGCTGCTGCTATAGGGAGAGAGTTAGGAGTTATTTTAGGCTTGAAGAACCCCAACGGTCCTTCTTAGGGCCACATCTGACCATGTGCAGTACTGTTGAGGATGCTTTTAGCAGTGTTGCACAATTATTATTTTTTGTATATCGGGCGTGCAGAGCATTGCGTCCTCAGTCTGCAGTCATTGCACAGAGTATAGGGCCAGTACTGGTGAGGCAGGGAAAGAGATATACAGGCTATATATGCAGTCAGCTTTTTCAAAAAAATTGGGGAAAAATACTATATTTGGGCTGACTGTGACCGTGTACAGTTTACTGCGTGTCTGCTGGGGGTAGTAGTCCTATTTAATACGCAGCTAAGCGTTACAGTAGGCTTGTGCAAAATTGTTTCCTGCCTCTGCTTTCTCCGTAACATCACCGCCGTCATCCCGGCAGAGGGAAACAGTATACATAATATTATACGCTGCCTACAGTATCTGTCTGCTGTATCAGCTCAGCATTTAAAAAAATAGAAGCAAAATACTTAAGGCCTACTACTGGCCTTTGGCCACTTAACTGCTTCTGAGCTGTGAATTCCACTAGCTCAGTCATACGCACCTACGTCTCACTACAGGCGTGCGCAAAATTGTTTCCTGGCTCTGCTGTGCGTTCTGTAAGCGAAGTCAGCCTCCAACCACAGGCCAATAAGCGGCACATTTAATTACAGCGTTCTGTTTCTGCTCTACTCGTAATACACCATGCTGAGGGGTAGGGGTAGGCCTAGAGGACGTGGACGCGGGCAAGGACGCCGAGGCCCAAGTCAGGGTGTGGGCACAGACCGAGCTCCTGATCCAGGTGTATCGCAGCCGACTGCTGCGGGATTAGGAGAGAGGCACGTTTCTGGCGTCCCCAGAATCATCTCACAATTAATAGGTCCACGCGGTAGACCTTTATTAGAAAATGAGCAGTGTGAGCAGGTCCTGTCGTGGATGGCAGAAAGTGCATCCAGCAATCTATCGACCACCCAGAGTTCTACGCCGTCCACTGCTGCAACTCTGAATCCTCTGGCTGCTGCTCCTCCTTCCTCCCAGCCTCCTCACTCCATTACAATGATACATTCTGAGGAGCAGGTAGACACCCAGGAACTGTTCTCGGGCCCCTGCCCAGAATGGGCAGCAATGGTTCCTCTCCCACCAGAGGAGTTTGTTGTGACCGATGCCCAACCTTTGGAAAGTTCGCGGGGTCCGGGGGATGAGGCTGGGGACTTCCGGCAACTGTCTCAAGAGCTTTCAGTGGGGGAGGAGGACGATGACGATGAGACACAGTTGTCTATCACTCAGGTAGTAGTAATTGCAGTAAGTCTGAGGGAGGAGCGCACAGAGGATCCGGAGGAAGAGCAGCTGGACGATGAGGTGACTGACCCCACCTGGTTTGCTAAGCCTACTGAGGACAGGTCTTCAGAGGGGGAGGCAAGTGCAGCAGCAGGGCAGGTTGGAAGAGGCAGTGCGGTGGCCAGGGGTAGAGGCAGGGCCAGACCGAATAATCCACCAACTATTTCCCAAAGCGCCCCCTCGCGCCATGCCACCATGCAGAGGCCGAGGTGCTCAAAGGTCTGGCAGTTTTTCACTGAGAGTGCAGATGACCGACGAACTGTGGTGTGCAAGGTTTGTCGCGCCAAGATCAGCCGTGGAGCCACCACCACCAGCCTCACCACCACCAGCATGCGCAGACATATGATGGCCAAGCACCCCACAAGGTGGGACGAAGGACGTTCACCGCCTTCGGTTTGCACCACTGCCTCTCCCCCTGTGCCCCAACCTGCCACTGAGATCCAGCCCCCCTCTCAGGAAACAGGCACTACCGTCTCCCGGCCTGCACCCACACCTTCACGTCCGCTGTCCTTGGCCCCATCCAGCAATGTCTCTCAGCGCACCGTCCAGCCGTCGCTAGCGCAAGTGTTTGAGCGCAAGCGCAAGTACGCAGCCACGCACCCGCACGCTCAAGCGTTAAACGTGCACATAGCCAAATTGATCAGCCTGGAGATGCTGCCGTATAGGTCTGTGGAAACGGAGGCTTTCAAAAACATGATGGCGGCGGCGGCCCCGCGCTACTCGGTTCCCAGTCGCCACTACTTTTCCCGATGTGCCGTCCCAGCCCTGCACGACCACGCCTCCCGCAACATTGTACGCGTCCTCACCAACGCGGTTACTGCCAAGGTCCACTTAACAACGGACACGTGGACAAGCACAGGCGGGCAGGGCCACTATATCTCCCTGACGGCACATTGGGTGAATTTAGTGGAGGCTGGAACCGAGTCAGAGCCTGGGACCGATCACGTCCTACCCACCCCCAGAATTGCGGCCCCCAGCTCGGTGCTGATATCTGCGGCGGTGTATGCTTCCTCCACTAAACCATCCTCCTCCTCCTCCTCCTATGCAACCTCTGTCTCGCAATCAAGATGTGTCAGCAGCAGCACGTTGCCAGCAGTCGGTGTCACGCGGCGTGGCAGCACAGCGGTGGCCAAGCGTCAGCAGGCCGTGCTGAAACTACTCAGCTTAGGAGAGAAGAGGCACACGGCCCACGAACTGCTGCAGGGTCTGACAGAGCAGACCGACCGCTGGCTTGCGCCGCTGAGCCTCCAACCGGGCATGGTTGTGTGTGACAACGGCCGTAACCTGGTGGTGGCTCTGCAGCTCGGCAGCCTCACGCACATGCCATGCCTGGCCCACGTCTTTAATTTGGTGGCTCAGTGCTTTCTGAAAAGCTACCCATGCTTGTCAGACCTGCTCGGAAAGGTGCGTCGGGTCAGCGCACATTTCCGCAAGTCCAAGACGGACGCTGCCACCCTGCGCACCCTGCAACATCGGTTTAATCTGCCAGTGCACCGACTGCTTTGCGACGTGCCCACACGTTTGGAACTCTATGCTCCACATGTTGGCCAGGCTCTATGAGCAGCGTAGAGCTATAGTGGAATACCAACTCCAACATGGGCGGCGTAGTGGGAGTCAGCCTCCTCAATTCTTTTCAGAAGAGTGGGCCTGGTTGGCAGACATCTGCCAGGTCCTTGGAAACTTTGATGAGTCTACCCAGATGGTGAGCAGCGATGCTGCAATCATTAGCGTCACCATTCCTCTGCTATGCCTCTTGAGAAGTTCCCTGCAAAGCATAAGGGCAGATGCTTTGCGCTCGGAAACGGAGGCGGGGGAAGACAGTATGTCGCTGGATAGTCAGAGCACCCTCATGTCTATATCCCAGCGCGTTGAGGAGGAGAAGGAGCAGGGGGAGGAGCAAGAGGATGAGGGGGAAGAGACAGCTTGGCCCATTGCTGAGGGTACCCATGCTGCTTGCCTGTCATCCTTTCAGCGTGTATGGCCGGAGGAGGAGGAGGATCCTGAAAGTGATCTTCCTAGTGAGGACAGCCATGTGTTGCGTACAGGTACCCTGGCACACATGGCGGACTTCATGTTAGGATGCCTTTCTCGTGACCCTCACATTACACGCATTCTGGCCACTACGGATTACTGGGTGTACACGCTGCTCGACCCACGGTATAAGGAGAACCTTTCCACTCTCATACCCGAAGAGGAAAGGGGTTCGAGAGTGATGCTATACCACAGGAGCCTGGCGGACAAACTGATGGTAAAATTCCCATCCGACAGCGCTAGTGGCAGAAGGCGCAGTTCCAAGGGCCAGGTAGCAGGGGAGGCGCGGAGATCCGGCAGCATGTACAGCACAGGCAGGGGAACACTATCCAAGGCCTTTGACAGCTTTATGGCTCCCCAGCAAGACTGTGTCACCGCTCCCCAGTCAAGGCTGAGTCGGCGGGAGCACTGTAAAAGGATGGTGAGGGAGTACGTAGCCGATCGCACGACCGTCCTCCGTGACGCCTCTTCCCCCTACAACTACTGGGTGTCGAAGCTGGACACGTGGCCTGAACTCGCGCTGTATGCCCTGGAGGTGCTTGCTTGTTCTGCGGCTAGCGTCTTGTCAGAGAGGGTGTTTAGTGCGGCTGGGGGAATAATCATGGATAAGCGTGCCTGCCTGCCAACCGACAGTGCCGACAGGCTTACAATCATAAAGATGAACAAAGCCCGGATTTCCCCAGACTTCTCTTCTCCACCAGCGGACAGCAGCGATACCTAAACAATACGTAGGCTGCACCCGCGGATGGAAGCATCGTTCTCTATCACCATAAAAAACGGGGACCTTTTAGCTTCATCAATCTGTGTATTATATTCATCCTCCTCCTCCTGCTCCTCCTGAAACCTCACGTAATCACGCCCAACAGGCAATTTTTCTTAGGCCCACAAGGCTCAGTCATATAACTTTTGTAAACAATGTTTATACGTTTCACTTCTCAATTCAATAAATCGTTGAAACTTGCACCTGAACCAATTTTTATTTTAACTGGGCTGCCTCCAGGCCTAGTTACAAATTAAGCCACATTAACCAAAGCAATTAATGGGTTTCACCTGCCCTCTTGGTGGGGCATGGGCAATTTTTCTGAGGTACATTTGTACTGTTGGTACACCAATTTTTTGGGGCCCTCGCCTACATTGTAATCCTAGTAATTTTTAGCCCACCTGCATTAAAGCTGACGTTACTTCAGCTGTGCTGGGCACTGCAATGGGATATATTTATGTACCGCCGGTGGGTTCCAGGGAGCCACCCATGCTGTCGGTCCACACGGAGTTGTAACTCCATGTGTCCACTTCTAAAGAACCCCAGTCTGACTGGGGCATGCAGTGTGGGCCGAAGCCCACCTGCATTAAACCTGACGTTACCTCAGCTGTGATGGGCAATGCAATGGGATATATTTATGTACCGCCGGTGGGTTCCAGGGAGCCACCCATGCTGTGGGTCCACAGGGACTTCACATTAGGGATTTGTACCTGCCAGTGTCTATGTATTAAAAACCCCGGTCAGACTGGGGCATGCAGTGTGGGCCGAAAACCACCTGCATTTAATCGGACGTTACCTCAGCTGTCATGGGCAATGCAATGGGATATATTTATGTACCGCCGGTGGCTTCCCATGCTGTCGGTCCACACGGAGTTGTCACTGCATGTGTCCACTTCTAAAGAACCCCAGTCTGACTGGGGCATGCAGTGTGGGCCGAAGCCCACCTGCATTAAACCTGACGTTACCTCAGCTGTGATGGGCAATGCAATGGGATTTATTTATGTACCGCCGGTGGGTTCCAGGGAGCCACCCATGCTGTCGGTCCACAGGGAGTTGTAACTGCATGTGTCCACTTCTAAAGAACCCCAGTCTGACTGGGGCATGTAGTGTGGGCCGAAGCCCACCTGCATTAAACCTGACGTTACCTCAGCTGTGATGGGCAATGCAATGGGATTTATTTATGTACCGCCGGTGGGTTCCAGGGAGCCACCCATGCTGTCGGTCCACACGGAGTTGTAACTGCATGTGTCCACTTCTAAAGAACCCCAGTCTGACTGGGGCATGCAGTGTGGGCCGAAGCCCACCTGCATTAAACCTGACGTTACCTCAGCTGTGATGGGCAATGCAATGGGATATATTTATGTACCGCCGGTGGGTTCCTGGCACCCACCCATGCTGTCGGTCCACACGGAGTTGTAACTGCATGTGTACACTTCTAAAGAACCCCAGTCTGACTGGGGCATGCAGTGTGGGCCGAAGCCCACCTGCATTAAACCTGACGTTACCTCAGCTGTGCTGGGCACTGCAATGGGATACATTAATGTACAGCCGGTGGGTTCCGGGGAGCCACCCATGCTGTGGGTGCACACGGAATTCCCATTGCGGAGTTGTACCTGCCTGTGACTATTTATAAAAAACCCTGGTCTGACTGGGGCATGCAGATACCTTGACAGAATGAATAGTGTGTGGCACATGGGTTCCCCATTGCTATGCCCACGTGTGCAGCTCCTGATGGAGGTGGCACAGGATTGGATTTCTCATTGCTTCTGTACAGCATTATGGGCTATCGCCCCGCCCCTTTTAAAGAGGGTCGCTGCCTGGCCGTGCCAACCCTCTGCAGTGTGTGCCTGCGGTTCCTCCTCATGGCAGACGCACTTATAAATAGACATGAGGGTGGTGTGGCTATGAGGCCAGCGTGTGGCATGAGGGCAGCTGAAGGCTGCGCAGGGACACTTTGGTGTGCGCTGTGGACACTGGGCCGTGCGTGGGGGTTGGGCAGCATGTAACCCAGGAGAAGTGACAGCGGAGTGTCATGCAGGCAGTGATTGTGCTTTGTTGGAGGTAGTGTGGTGCTTAGCTAAGGTATGCCTTGCTAATGAGGGTTTTTCAGAAGTAAAAATTGTTGGGAGGGGGGGCACTCCTGCCGCTATTGTGGCTTAATAGTGGGACCTGGGAACTTGAGATGCAGCCCAACATGTAGCCCGTCGCCTGCCCTATCCGTTGCTGTGTCGTTCCCATCACTTTCTTGAATTGCCCAGATTTTCACAAATGAAAACCTTAGCGAGCATCGGCGATATACAAAAATGCTCGAGTCGCCCATTGACTTCAATGGGGTTCGTTACTCGAAACGAACCCTCGAGCATCGCGAAAATTTCGTCTCGAGTAACGAGCACCCGAGCATTTTGGTGCTCGCTCATCTCTAGTGTTCAACTACAAAATGATGCATCCGTCGAACATTTTGCAAAACAATTGCTGGATATTAGGAATGCTGAGGTAAAATGAAAGCTGCGCTGTGATTGGTTGCTATTTCTTATACCGCTGACGTAACATGAAAGCTGCGCTGTGATTCATTGCTATATATTATACTGCTGAGGTAACATGAAAGCTGCGCTGTGATTGGTTGCTATTCCTTATACTGCTGAGGTAACATGAAAGCTGCGCTGTAATTGGTTGCTATTTCTTAAACTGATGAGGTATAATGAAAGCTGTGCTGTGATTGGTTGCTAATTCCTATAGTGCTGAGGTAACATGAAAGCTGCGCTGTGATTGGTTGTTAGCTCTTATATGGCTGAAGTATAATGAAAGCTGAGCTGTGATTGGTTGCTATTTTTGTATACTGCTGAGGTAACATGAAAGCTGCGCTGTGATTAGTTGTTACTTTCTAAACTACTGAGGTTACATAAAAGCTGCGCTGTGATTGGTTGCTATTTCTTATACTGCTGAGGTAACATGAAAGCTGCGCTGTGATTGGTTGCTATTTCTTATACCGCTGAGGTAATATGAAAGCTGTGCCTACACTGTGATTGGTTGCTATTTCTTATACTGCTGAGGTAAAATGAAAGCTGCCCTGTGATTGGTTGTTATATATTATATATATATATATATATATATATATATATATATATATATATATATATATATTATGGAGTCGGTTGTAGTGCTGGCTCTATGGAACTCAATGAAAACATCACGCTCCTGTGCCACAGCTGTCTCAGCTGTGCCGGAGGATAGTGATCTTCCCTGTATGTTCTCAATAGGTTCAGCGCTGCCGCCACCAGCCCCGTTGAGCGCAAGGTGAGACCCCAGGATGTGACAGCATCCAGGAGTTTCACATCCAAAAAAGATGGATGCCGCAGTTACTTGCGTTTTAAAATCTGCTGCCCTATATTTACTGCTCCGCATTTTTGTGCGCAGGTAAATATCGGGCATATGACCGCTGCCATTGAAAAGCATTGGTTCTTAATAGATGCAGATCGCAAACACAAGTAACATGCGCACATAAAAACGCCCGTCTGACTGAACCCTAGGGCAGGTATGAAAGTAGCCTTACTTAAACTTTCTGTGTAACCACACAATAACATATATAACACTGAGCCTACTTTACAGATCCCTAGTCAACTTGGCTCTCATATTCTTCTTTGTTCTTTCCATTCTTATTTTTTGCTCACAAATTTTTTAGATTTTCTATTCCTATAGTTTAATTCAAATCTCTATCTGATATGCTTCAGTCATTCATATACAATTTGAGTTTTCCCAGGACTTTTTACATTGATGGCCAATTCTAAGGATAAATGATCAATATTTGATTAGTTAGCCCCCCCCCCCCACCACCACCACCACCACCACCAACACACACACACACACACACACACACTCCAGTCTCCCTGTTATTCAGCTACCTGAAGGGGCGGCAGCACACAGTGCCATACATATGTTATTTCTGTGCCAAGCACTGTGGTACTGCCTCATTAATTAACAGTGCTGCTAGAGGATAATAAGGCACATATGAAGAAACTATATGCCAGCCATATAGATTTTCTGTGTATACAGCTTTGTAAAAATCTCCTTTTTTTCAATTCTCCCACTCCTTTCAGATGAACCTTATTTGCATTTTTTGCTACTTTTAAAGGAAAGCTTGAGAGCACATCACTAACTGTCAAAAGAAGAAACCATGATGCTGGAAATATAAACTACATTTACTACTGTACCTTGGCAAATCTTTTCAGAAGGCATCTTTATTATAGTATCAGTCATAAAAGCATTTGAACTGAAAACCAATTACTGGCAATATATATATATATTTAAAATATTATGCATTCTCATTAAACCTAATCACAAGTAACTGTAGTAAATAAAACATAATCATAATCATTGCTACATAGCACACATAGAAAAAGAACCCGAAATTCAATGATAAATTGATGATACTATCTTTGGACTTTCAGATTAATTTCCAAGAGCAAAATATTGGATTCTTGCTGTTGTGCACCAGAATGGACTCTGATCATTTGGGATAGAGCTTAAACTCTTCTTCGCACATTATCCTGTCTTTAAAGCCTTTTCCTAGGTTAATAACACCTTATTTTGCCAAAAATTCCACTCCACTGGAGCATGTTTCAGAAGTGCTTTGATTTGAATGAGGATTGATATAGTCCCTGAAAGGAAAGCATCAGCAAAATGAAACATTTATAACCAAGCAGCAAGCTGAATGTTAAATTCTAAAAGTCACCTGAAAAGAGCCTGAACTCAGCAGAACCCTTGAGAACAGATTTCTTATATAAACTCAGACTGACTAGAACATACAGTCCAACACCAGATTCTCCCTGGCTTATACACTGTAGTTATAGCCTGAAGTTTTAAAATCTATTTATTGTACAGTTGTGGTTTGGCTTATATTTACTGAACTATTTCAAATTGTTTTTTTAGTTGCTAGTTGTTTACACTTTAGGTAATGTTAGCTATAGTAGTGTTACTTTAAAGTGTACCCGAACTTTCAGATCACTTTTCATAATAAGCTATCATATATGTGTACATGAGGAACCACGCTATTTCTGACCATTATATGATTTATTTCCTGTATTTTTCACAAGTTTTCTTCTCTGCAGGCTCCACATATAATTTTCAGTCTTTGCCAAGCTGGTGGGTGGAGACCAGCTGCTATGATACTTTCCATACACTACACACATAGAAGAGTAGGATATTTCTCTGTAGGACACTGTCATAAGCGGCAATATCCCAGAGTACACTATACAACTGATGTGAACACCTGGTGTGTATTATGTCCTATGTTGGTGTTCCTGTCTATTCCTATCTAGGTTGAGACAGGTGATCCCTACCTTCCAGCGGGGGGCTGTCCTTATTGGGACGATGGCCCCGCATATAGGCAAGGTTCCCTTTCCTATGATTTCATTGTCTTTTTACAGTAGGGACTAACAAGACAGCGGGGACACTTGACATGGGCTTATGAGCTTATGTACTTTCTCCAAAATCCTAACTAGTACCTCGTACTAGTTGATAGTCAGGTAAAAATATGCAGCTAACTGATACAATTGAGAACCTTGCTATTAGAAGTGGAATGAAAGAACAAAAGTAAATAATTCAGAAGGATAGTAGAGGAGCAAGCGACACCAATCACAAAATAAAATGTTTCTACACAGATGCACAGAGCATGGGAAACAAACAAGAGGAATTGGAGCTCCTAACACAGGAAGAGAAATATGATGTCATAGACATCACAGAAACTTGGTGGAATAATACACGATTGGAATACAAGGCTTGAAAGATACAACTTATTTATAAGAAATAGACCTAATAAAAGAGAAGGAGGTATTGCATTGTATGTTAAGAAAGCATACATTTCCACAGAGAATTAAGCTTCAGAGCATGGTAGTTCTGTAGAAACTGTTTGTGGAAGAATACAAGGAGAGAACCACAGAAAGGACACCATTGTAGGCATTTACTGTAGGCCACCTGGGCAAGCATAAGATATTGATGAACTCTTTCTACATCAGATGGCCAACTACTTAAAACAGCTCGACATAGTGATCATGGGAGATCTTAAATATCCAGAAAGTTGTTGGGAATCTCTCTCAGGAAAAAATAATGGGTCCAAAACATTCATATCCGCTCTTTCTGACAACTTTATCTTCCAAAAGGTAGAAGATAAAAAAGGGATCTGCTACCTTGGACCTAATTCTTACTAACAGGTAGGAAATGGTTGAGGAAGTAATGGTGGCTGGGACCTTAGGAGGCAGATGATCTGGAAAGTTGGAGGCTTGGGCAGAAAAGTGGCAAATTAAGTTTAACACTGATAAATGTAAAGTTATGCACATGAGCAGAGCAAATACATGTCACCATTACACACATTAAATGGAAAACCACTGGGAAACACTGACATGGAAAAGGACGTGGGGACTTAATTTTAGGTTTAACTGAAGCAACCAGTGTCAGGCAGCTGCTGCCAAGACAAATAGGATTAAGGGGTGCATCAAAAGAGGTCCAGGGTCACATGAGGGGAGAACATTGTTCTTCTTCTTTACAAGCTACTGGTTAGACCACACATGAAATATTTTGTACAATTTTTGGCACAGATACTCAAGAAGGACATATCAGAGTTTGAGCGGGTATAAATGCAGGAAACAAAAGCAATAAACGGAATGGGCCGACTACAATGCCCAAAACTGGGATAATTTAGTTTAGAAGAAAGATGGCTGAGGGGCAACCTAATAACTATGTATAAATATAACAGGGGTCAATACAGAGATCTTTCCCATGATCTGTTTATACCCAGGACAGTGACTCTACATCTAGAGGAAAGAAGGTTTCTACACAGAGATAGAAGGAGGTTCTTTACTGTAAGAGTAGTGAGACTATGGAAATCTCTGCCTGAGAATGTGGTAATGGCAAACTTGATAAAACAGTTCAAGAGGGACCTGGACGTTTTTCTTGAGCGATACAATATTGTATGTTATAATCAGTAATAACTTCAAAAGGGTTGGTGATCCAGGAATTATTTCGATTGCCAGATTGGAGACAAGAAGAAGTTTGTTCCCTTAATTGGGGAAAACTGGCTTTTACCTCATTGGGGTTTTTTCTGCCTTCCTCTGGATCAACTTTGGGGTGTAATGGGCTGAACTGGATGGTCATATGTCTTTTTTCGGCCTTACATACTATATTACTATGACACATCTCCTACCCCTTTCTTTCTTTTACCATGTTTTAATTTTTTATATTTACTTTATTTACATTTTTTTGGTTTAGTTTTACTTAACTTTTCAGCTAAGATTTTAGTTTGCTGGAAACCACTGGCAGCTGCGTCATGTATGCTAGTAATTTGTATCGGCCAAACTCTGACTTGTGGACAATGCATGAGGCCCTAAACACACACTATGTCGTTTTGCTGTCTCCCTGTTTGTTTTTTAAATTCACAAAAAGCCAACAGTAAGGGTGCGTTCACACGAGCGTGTTTTCGTGCGTAGTTAGGTGCGTACATACGTCCGCACCTAGGTACGAGCAAAAACACGCGTGAACACAGCTGCGTGCTTGTTGTCAATGGAGCCGCGGCTGCTGCTGGCGGCTCCATTGAAAACAATGCTCTGCCGGCCCCCTGCATTTTTTTTCAGGGAAGGGCTTTACATATAAGCCCTTCCCTGAAAAAGAAACATTTTAGTGCAAAAAAAAACTTACCTCTCCGCCACTGTCGTGACCCCCGCGGGCATGAAGAACACATCCGCCACATGCGGCAGATGTTTCTTTTACACCCGCTAGTTAAAAGAATTCCCTGCTGCTACATCTGCCACATCTGTGGCAGATGCAGCAAAGGGAATCCTTCAATTCTCAACCGCAGCTGTCACACATGATAGCTGCGGTAGAGAATCCTGCTGCTGGCTTCCCACCAATGGCTTTCAAATCCCCGCCTGCTGATAGATCAGCACCACAGTATAGGGGACAGCAGGAGAAGAGACAGCTGAGCCCCGGAAGCTGAAGGGAGGTGAGTATCTATTTTTTTTGTTTTTTTAAACCACTTTTACTTGATTTTTAGGGTATGGCTTATATTTAAAGCCCTTCCCTGAAATCAATGGCCGGCAGCAGAATCTTCTACCGCAGCTGACATGTGTGACAGCTGGGATAGAAAATTGAAGAATTCCTCTGCTGCATCTGCCACAGATGTGGCAGATGTAGCAGCAGGGAATTCTTTTAACTAGTGGGGATGAAGGAAACATCTGCTGCATGCAGCAGATGTGTTCTTCATCCCTGCGGGGAACACAGCAGTGGCGGACAGGTAAGTAATTTTTTTTTTTTTTTACACTAAAATTTTCCTTTTTCAGGGAAGAGCTTATATGTAAAGCTCTTCCCTGAAAAACAATTCAGGTGTGCTAGCAGACTATTGCCTTCAATGGAGCCGCCGGCAGCAGCAGCGGCTCCATTGAAGAGAATGCCTGCATTTTTTTTTTTTACACTAAAATTTTTCTTTTTCTGGGAAGAGCTTATATGTAAAGCTCTTCCCTGAAAAAGAATGCAGGGAGCCAGCAGACCATTGTTTTCAATAGAGCCGCCGGCAGCAGCCGCGGCTCCATTGAAAACAATGCTTGCATTCCCTATAGTGCACACATTTGGTGACATCATCATACAGTCAACCCATACTAGTTACAATCTAGGACCGGTTTCTGAGGACAGGCTTCACAGACAGTTGCCATTTTTTGTCAATTCTTGTACAACCTTTTAAAGATGACTGTTAATTCCTCTTGTGTTTTTATTTATTTTTTGTAGCCAATCCCCCCCCCCCACACACACACACACACACATCTTTGTTATTTATGAAGCCCACTATTGTGTGGGCAGTCTCCCACCCAATGTCAATCAAACATAATATTAGCTAATGACACTGTTCATTAGCTGTGGATTAGATTTGCGTTTCCAGCACATCTTGCAAATGTTCAGTCAGATTGAGATATGTGAACTGGTAATACTTAGGCCAGGCTCACATGACCTTGTTTGCCGGTGTGGTGTGTGCGTATCTCTCATGAGCGAGCATGCAGCAAGTACATAATGACATGCATACTTGTTGCGTGCCACCAATCCCCAAACACTATCTTGATATGTATGTGCACGCAATACACACCAAGACAGAGCATGTGACAATTTTTTCGGGCGCGTATTTGCGTGCATCATGTGAGAGGAACAATTGAAAGTCTATGGAAGATTATTACTGTGTATTACGCAGTAGCATGCGCTTTTGTGAGAACAACCTTTGACCAAACTTTCCTGAACAATACTGTTGGCATAAAGGGGTGTACATAGCCTGCAAAAATATTTAGGTGGGTAATACATGTACATATGATTGCCGGGACTTAGTATTTTACAGTGAAACATTGTTTATAGCATTACAATGCCTCTGCCAGCTTGAATTCTTCCCATAGTCCACCCTAGTGCCATCTCCTCCTCACGTAAGTGCTGAACCAGGCATCTTCAGTAGCACATTAGATTCAGAGACCTCATTGGTGCCTGAACCTCTGTCCCTAGATTGATTAACCCTTTCCCCTTTCTAACAGTTATATGCTGTCGTTTGTGCAGCTTAGTATGGCTTCACACGAGCGTGTTTATGTGTGTACAGTTGTACGCACAAAAACACGCTCCTATTAGAAACATTGGCTCCCTATGGTGTGTTCACATGTCCGTGTTTTACAGGCGTGCAAACGCACGTACCTGCAAAACATAGAGCATGCGTGCACCATAGGTCTGTGGTGCGCGACAATATTCCCCAGCGGGGAGATCCCTTGTCACTAAACACTGTGACAGCCCTGTGATGAGCACTTCCCTGAAAATCATCCCTAGAATGTGTTAAAAATAAAAAAATATATATACTTACCTCTCCTCAGCTGCTGGGGCTCAGGTGCCTGTAGGCTGTCTTCTCCCTGCACTGCTCTGAAGCTCTTGCAGCAGGTGGGGATTTAAAATCCCCGCCTGCTAAAAGGGCTGTATCTAATTGGCTGAGCGCTCAGCCAATCACAGGCAGCTCTCAGCCATTCATTAAATGACAGCGGAGTGCTGCCTGTGATTCATAGAATTCAATGAATGGCCAAACACTGCCACTATAAGCTGAGTGCTTATAGTAAAACACTACCCTGAAAATCAATGCAGGGGGTTGCTGGCAGCCCATTGTTTACAATGGGACCATCGGCAGTAGCTGCAGCCCCATTGAAGGCAATTGGCACAGACCTGCATTCATGCGTGTTTGTGCACGTACGTGGGTGCGCACTTTCGTGTGCACCTATGTACGGCACACGCACACGCTCATGTGAAGCCACCCTAAACTGATAAAGGGGCTTATTAGCCTTGAAACACGGTTTATTGCTGGCATTATTTGAATACAAATTTCTTCACTTTACCATATCTGTTGGGCTATTACCCAGTGCTCTATGCTGTATCATCAATTGTCCTTCCTTGGTAAGTATTAACTACTGCATACTCGGGACACCCGACAAGACCTGACAATTTGAAAAGGCTCTGAGCCAGTCATATAGCCATCAGAATTTGACACTTGTCAAGCTGCTGAGAATCTTGCACTTGTCCATTTTTTTCTACTTCCCACACCTCAATGCTTTATTTTTCCCATTCCTTGAGTGATACTATTATAATGAGATTATAAGTGCTATTCACTTCACCTTTTAGTAGTTTTAATGTTCTGGCTGATTGTTGTATGTCTTTATTAAGGTAGGTGTTCTGGTTTTCTTCCTCATCTATAAATCCAGTGTTTCACTTTGCAGAGGCAGAGTTCAGTGTTGTAACTCTGGCTAATTACAGCCACCACTAAGGGGTGGTTTTATACATCGCCTTATTAAACCCAGAAAGCAGTCCAGCCTAGTGATTGCTGGAGGCAGACACAAATGATTCCTTTAAATGTATGGCTATGTGAAGTAAGAAATTGATTCAGCAAATATTTTTTATTTGTTTATTTATTTATATACTATGGAGATATTTTCCCCTAGAAACATTGTATTTCTTTTCTGTGTATTCACAAATCTAAGCATGTTCAGGAGAAGCCCATCCCTTTAGACCAGATATTCTGCAATTGATTGCCTATTCTGTCATGCCCTATGTTTATTGGCTTTTCTTTTAAAGGACCGCCTCTCTAGAAGATAATTTTTAAATGCAATTTGGAGTGGCCACCCCAAAGATACAATTGTGGTATATGTCTAATGTAAACCAAAAACATGGCATGAACAAAGACTGAAATAGTTCTCAAATTCATCCAAAAAATGTTTACTCATGATATTGATAAACTGTATATATGATTAAAGAAGACACAGCTGCAGTAATTCTGTAATCCTGGTTGCTTATATGATGTGACTGTTTTCTGTTGGAGAACTCTATGCCCACTGCAGTGCACAGATGCTAACCTGGCTCACATATTGACTTGGCAGGCAAGACTTTTTAATTATCCATCTCTCTATTGCTTATGAGCAACCCTACTTGACACTGTATGATCTGGCATTCATTGAGGATCTTGTGCAGTTGAATCTCTGTACAATAAATAAACTATTACATTTTAAGAAATCATTCCTGAGACACATGAAGGTCATGCTCCACATTGCATCAGATATTAGTCCTGGGTAACACATACGAAAAGAGACTTTCCACAAAGGAAAGAATATTCTGCAACATCTTTTTAAAATATACCATCCCAGAATTCTGCACCAAAATCTCTACTGCTAATGTGCTGATTTTGGTGCTGAATATTCTGCAATGTTGTCGTGGAATATCCTGTCCTGTGTTAAAGGTCCCTCAAGGTACATGACCCATATCTTCAGGCCATGTTGCCTTTTCCCAAGATTCAACTCAAATAATGTTGAAAGTCGTTGGCTGAAGCTTAAACAGAAATAAAACTGGGTTAGCGCTTGATTTTCAGATTGAATGGGCTGTTTTTACAGCCACCTGGGGCAACACAGAAGGAAATCTTGATGGAACATCAATGTATTCTCCACTGCTTTCTAAATGACTCTTGTGATCTTTGTAAGAGTAAACAATTTCATTCTTCCCCACTGTGTGAACTGCATTCTTTTCTTCTCAATGCTAGTTAAAAGGATCACAGCTCAGGTGAAGGGGCACTCTGCTCCTATCAGTGAACCCTAACAGTATGTTGGAATCTTGCCGAATTCAGCTGCAGAGAACAAATGATGAACATGTTTTTGATAGCAGGTCTGAGTTTACCAAGCGACAAGTTAAACATGCTTGAATATTGTAGAATTAAGTCATTCTCTGATAATGCAGGGAGCTAGTTTGATGTGTAACTTATAGGTATTTTGTCTTTAAAATAAAATTACTAAAATTACCTATACAGACGATTTTAAATCACTTCAACAAATTCATAAACAAAGTTGGCGGCTCACTGACTGGACTTGGACAAACTATATTTTTGTAAATAGTGTTAGCGCAATTTTCGCTATTCGATATACTGTGGGTGCCATATTAGATAAGAATAATGTACAGGCCTGGAGAGCCTTTCAAAGACCACACGTCTCACATCATGTGTCCCAAAAGAGTCCATCTTTATTTAGGCGGGTAAAATTTAAATAAGGTTTCAACACAGGAAGTTAAGTAATTTAGGATACAGTTACATTATTTTGTGTGCTGATAGGTCATTCTCAGAGGGAGATATTTGTGAGGTAGCTATGAGATCATTCACCCGGGAGGAACTTCCCTTGAGCATGCTCTATTCATTCTTGACGTGTGGTCCGAAATAAATACTTCCTGTTTCTCTCTCCAGACAGCCATTCCCTGTCCCTTTACACAAAGACATTCCTAGATAAGTTCTCAACTGATTAGAACTAGTTTGACCAGTTTATGGACACAAAGCACTGCTCTTTCAATTCTTGTGGAGGTGGGGGGAGGCGATGTTCCCTTCCCCCAGAGGATTAGATTAGAGACACAATATAGCACCCTCACAGTTGATAAAAATACAGAAAATACAGACAAAATGGCAAACCTCTCAGCCATCTCCCACAATAGCCTTTATATAACTTGTACTTTTATATGTGATGTTCTTGTATGACACGGTCCTTTTGAGGGGTTTATTCATTTTAATTTAGTTTGTTTTCATGGTGTAACTTGGTTCTGAATTAAAGAAATCCTGTACATTCATTATTCCTTGGTAGAGATACATGCAATGTTTTGCCATATTTGTCATCCATGAAGAATTGTGATTTTCATGCTTATAGCAGATTGCAATGCTGAACAGCCAATCAAGAGTATTTTGTCTAATCATATGACACTCCCTCCTTTCCGTGTCTCAGTCAAGTAGTCACACAAAGTTGCTATCAAATGAATGCTAATCAAAAGTTATTAAGTGTTGATCTGCTTTGATTTTGTGTCTGTAGCTGTAAAAACCATTACCTTCTCCAGGCACTACAGAAGTGTTCGATCACAAGTTGTCCTGGATACAACCTGTGGGCGCTCCAGGGCTACAGGTCAGGCTTGCTTAGTAGGAACGACCAGGAATGGCTTTTTCATGATATTCAGCTCCCATAGCTGGATTACTGACCAATAGTAGGGGAGCACTTGGTTGGGACATGTACAGGAAGAAAGTACAGAGCGGAAATTGTGTGAAATGTAGTTACAAGCTGCATGATTTTTTAGTTTTTTAACCCCTTAACAACACAGGATGTAAAGTCACTCCTGCATGTTCGGTGTGTATGGAGGGAGATTGCAGGGTGATCTCCCTCCATGCAACACAGGCGCCGGCTGTTTCTTACAGACCGACACACGTCAGCAACAGCCCCAATAAGCCACCTGGCTCATCATAGCTGTTAACCCTTTAAATTCTGACAGTAGCATTAAATGAGATTGCAGGAAGCCGTGCAGGTGTCATGGCAGCCAGGGGCCTTCTGAAAGGACTTAGGGCTGTCATGGCAGAATGCCTATCTAACCGTGCTATGACATTACATCATACTGCATACTGCACAAGTTTTTGTTCCCCCTGGGGACTAAAAAAAGGGTAATAAAAGTCTAACCCCCCCTTTTGCCATATTTATATTAAAAGAATCTAAATAATTAAAAAAAACATATTTGCTATTGCTGCATATGTAAAATTCCGATCTGTCAAAGTAATGCATTAAAAGGACGCGACAATTGCACTTTTTTGGTCACCCCATCTCCAAGAAAAAATTTAATAACAGAAAGTCATATATACTCAATAATGGTAGCAACGGAAACTTCACAAAATGAGACATCGCACAACTATATCAACAAGTAGATAAAAGTTATAGCAGTCAGAAGTCAGAAGATGGCAGCAGAAAATAATTTTTAAAAATTAAATATCTTTGAAAAAATAAGAGTAGTACAGCTCAAAAACTATATAAATTTGGTATTGTAGTATTCATACTGACCCAGAGAATAAAGTTATCAGGTTGTTTTTGTTGTAGTGTGTATGCTGTAGAAATAGGACACACCCAGGGATGGTGGAATTTAGCTTTCTTTTACATTTTGCTACACTAAGAATTTTTTAAAAGTTTTCAGTACATTATATGGTACATTACATAGTACCAGTGAAAGGCATAACTCATCAAAAAACAAGCCCTCATACCCTCATACAGCTACGTTGATGAATAAATAGAAGTGTTATGATTTTTTATGGAAAAAAAAGGGGACGGTCCTTAATGGGTTAAAGACTCTCTTTTCTGTCGCTGTATCTCAAGAGCCATAGCATTAAAATTTTTCCATTGAGGAAACTCTATAAGGTCTCCAACCAACTTGCATTTTTTAAGCTGCATTAACACTGCTTTTTTAACTCAAATGTCAATGGGACTTTCTAATGTTAAAAACATATTGCAAGTTTGTGCTTTGCGATTTTCGTGCGATGCGTTTTTAACATTAGAAAGTCCCATTGACATTTGCTTTAAGAAAACGCAGCGCTAACGAAGCTTTAAAATAACACAAGTGGGTAGGAGGCCTAAGGGCATGTTTTTTGCGGGATGAACTCTAATCTTCAGTGGTACAAAGTTTTCTCACTTTGAGGGCTCTGTCAGACGAGCGATTTTTGTGCATGCCTATATGCGCAAAAAAAATTGCGTCTATCAGAACCTTTTGGTTTCCTATGAAGTGTTCACATGTCCATCTTTTAGAGGCGCGAAATACTCGCACTTGCAAAAGATAGGACATGCGTGCCTATAATGCAAGCCGCACATAAAGAGACATCATGTGATGTCTGTTAATCCCCGCGTCATCACTGAACATTGTGACAGCACTGTCACAGTGTTGAGGGGACTGTAGCGGGTACGAAAGAATCCCCTGCCACAGCTGTCACTGAGGACCGTGATGCGGTCCCATTGCTTTCGGTGGGGCGGGTGCTGCTGCCGCCCCATAGAGTACAATGGGCGGCAGGCAACTGCTGCAGTGATTTTCAGGTAAGGGCTTGAAATATAAGCCCCTCCCTGAAAATAAGCTCTAGCTGAATGAAAAAAATAATAATAATACACCACATAGCAGCGCTGTCAGGGCTCTGGGCACTTCTTCTCTCTGGCTTCCCAGCAGTGTTCTTCAGCATTTTCTTCTGGCCAGGGATTTAAAAATCCCCACCTCCTGGAAGCGCTGCCTTTGATTTGGCTGAGCACTGTGACCATCAGAGGCAGCGTTCAGCTGTCATTCAATGAATTGAATTAAATAGTACCATTTGTAGTTCAATACGTTTTGATCATTTTCTATTTCAGTTTTTGTAAGGTGAGATAGGCAAAATCTTTTTTCATGGCATGCACCATGTGGGTTAAACAATGTACTAACCTTTTTCTCTACGAACATGCAATACCAGATTAGCTTTTGACATTTTTTTTGTGTGTTTTTTTTAAATACTTTTTTAATTTTTTATTTTTATCCCGCTAGGGGACTTGAATATGACCATATTTTATCATTCTTGTAATACACTACTATACTTCAGTATAGCAGCGTATTATGAGGTCTCCTTCACAGGGGCGACAAAGTTTCACGATTTTCACGCGTTTCAACAATACTACAAATCGCATGTATGTGAAGCCCACGCTTTTTTTCTATGGGTTCCATCACATTCGCAGCCCATGTCGCCCTATGGAGCCTTGCTCTCTGTTGCATCGCACGAAAACACAATTAAAACTAAGCTCTAGCTGCAGGGGAAAAAAAAGAATACTCTGTAGTAAAAGCTAATCTTGGAGCGCTGCCTCTGATTGGCTGAGCCGGCCAGCAGAGATGCTGAAGACCAGTGCCGGGGACAGGGAAGAAGATGCATCAGAGCCGGACAGCGTTTCTAAGGTGATGTATTCTTTTTTTTTTTTTTCCTGGAGCTAGGGCTTATTTTCAGTGTAGGGCTTATATTTTAAGACCCCTACCACGAAAATCCTCGCAAGTGGTGCTACAAAGTCGTATGATTTTGTAGCACCACAAAATCGCAGTATTGCCTCTAGAAAAAGCAGGAATATCGCACAGACCACCGATGTGATATCACTGTAAGCTTCTAGTGGTGATGTCGTGTCACCCGTATGAAGGAGTCCCAAAGCCAATGAAGCTTATCCAGAGGCTGAGCATCATAGGTCACTGTAGCTGACACATCTGGAGGCTATATTCAAGCCTACGGATGCCATAGCAACCCAACGGGACCCTGCAATTACATCTTGGAGGTCAGATGGGTGACAGAGGGAGCCTCCTCACTCTGTCAACCTCAGTCGCACTGACAGCTGCATTGTAAAGGATTCAACAACATTGATCAGAGGTTGTCTCCACAGTTTGAGCAGGTCCCAGGCTGTTATCCAACAACTGAGCACCCGCTCGCCCTGACACGGGAGACCTGTGCCGAGCTTCTGATGCAGCCACCATAAAAAGGCGATTGCATCAGAGTAAAGCCCATTAACGTCTGTCATCAAAAATACTGCATATAAGCAAAGCCAGCAATTATGTAACTGGTATATGTAATTTTTTAGAGGCGCCTTTGGGTGATGGTGTTTTCTCATTCACACATTTTTTGCAACCTTTTTTTGATCGTTTTTTTTTTACTACAGTGAAGCATATGCAAAAATGACAGAAAAAATGACACATCTACAGCGTGCTGCAATTTAAAAAATAATGCCACTAACCTAAAAAACACGGACAAGTAAAAATAAAATATCACAAAAAGGATACTGTTTGTAGCGCGTTTTATGTTTCCTTAGCCACCTAATGCTAACATCAGGCCTCAACATTCTATGATGTAAAACAAAATGCAGCAAAAAAAAACAAAAACCTGTAAAGCCCTTTGCAGTTTTCCTGAAAATCGTTATGTGTTCAACCATTCTAACTTTGATATTTATATGGCTTAGTTATAAATATAGACTTACCTTTGATGAATATGAAATTACTGTAGCTTTTTTTTCTAGACAGCAATGAACTATTGGTCTCCAATGAGGTAATATGACTCATGACTGGGTACAGGCATTAAATTTACTATTCACTTCTCTAATGGTTATTCCAGCATTATGTTAGGTACAGCAAGATACAATAAAACAAACAGTGTCAAATGGGTCTTGTCGCTTGGCAGGTAAAAGACCTTCATCATTAATAACATACTAAATCTATTAATAAAAAAAACAGAAAGAAGAAAGGTCTTTTAATAACTATGTTCCCCATATCATTCACTGAACATGTCAACCCATTTCCTTTTACTGCTGGACTATTTTACCATAAATCTCATTTGTCACAGCACTGACAAGCTAATTTTAACATTGTCAAATTGCAGTACATAATATAGTGCTAACAGCGCACACATGGTTGTTGCAATTGTAGCAATCTGCAATAAAAAGAAGAAATGTAGTGATTTTAGTACTGAAAACTATGTTAAAATTTCTACAGCAAACTCCCTCCTATTCACATGAGTGCTCTTACAGTGGATTGCTATTATACTGATAAAATAACAGTTGTCATATCTTATAATGTTATTTATATCCAGTGATTTGTCAGTCTATTTTTTGGTCTCACGGGTGTACCATGATGTTCCAAAGCCTTGGTGCAAAATTTCTATAACCCATCCGCCAACTGTTGAAACCCATTGTGGCCACTATGTACAAACTCTAAAGGTTTTCTTGTATATAGTGGCAAGAATTAAACATACAGCACTTCTGTGCTTTTTCCATGCAGAGAAGGGCCTTCACTATGTCACTAGTTACTCCATGGAAGCTATCCGAATATTACTCAAGCAGTTTATGATAACTAGAGTTGAGCGAACATACTCTGCCGAGCTTAATGTTCATTCGAGTATTAGCGTACTTGATGGTGCTCATTATTCGAACGAGCATCAAGCCGTGCTCGACCCCGCCCCAGTTTTTGGCTCCTCCCTGCTGTGACATGGCTGTTTTGGCCCCTCCCCGCCACGACGCAGCGCTCGTCATTGGCTGGCTGGCTAGAGAGAGAGAGAGAGAGAGAGAGAGAGAGACGAACCTAGAAAAAAAAAAAGCTCGGCACCCGGCGTCCCACATACAAAAATGCTCGAGTCTCCCATTGTAGTCAATGGGGTTCGTTACTCGACTAGAGCTCTCGAATTTTACGAAAAGCTCGACTCAAATAACGTGGACTCAAGCATTTGGGTACTCGCTCATCTCTAATGATAACCTATACTATGTAGCATGTAGTAAGAAAATCCACTATAGTATGAACGTGGTCCCTTTAACGTATAGGCAGTGGTTACGACAAACAGACCAATATCAGGTTCAACTTGTTGGCCTTTGATATGCCTGCCGCTAATGAAATCAGTCATAGAATTTTTGTTAAATCGTTACCTACAGATTAGGAGGGAAAGTACCAACGATTAGCTGGTATTACATAGGGATCCTGCAACTGAGATTCATTATGAAACTGACAGATCTAGGCTTAGGATAGCATTAACTACAAATTAAGCAATTGTGGGAGCATCTTCAACAGAATTGTGATGGAGCAGCTGGGAACTAAGTGCAAAGGTATTCTACTTATTGGATCATGGAAATATGGACTGTTCATAGTTCTACTAGACTCAGCAAAAAATGTCATAAGCGACCAAACATTTGAATTGAGCTAGTTGTTTGTTATGTTTGTACAGGCCGTGTGAACAGCGACCTACACGAACATAGTATATTTATAGCTAGAGAAAACACTATACACTCAAAACTGGACACAGAGATCACCTAACAGATCAAACTAGAACCAAACTAAGGGACATGAGGAATATTGACCCTATACCAGACTTAGATGAATGACACTTACTAATTATAACGACCTGGTTCAGGTTTGGAGTCTCTTGTAACCGATGCTAAACGCTAGCATGGTCAGAGAAACCAGAGGTTGGTATACAGGTAGGTATAAGTTCGCAGTACAGAGGAGCAGGGGGGTAGCGTAGTCAGGGAAGCCAGAGGTTGGTACACAGGTAGATATATCAGGTAGCAGTATGGAGGAGCGGTAGGTGGAAGAGCTTGACTACTGGCTGGGAGCACAATAATCTCACAAGGATGGGAGGTGCTAGGCCAGGTTTATATGGTGTGGCTAATCACCCTGTTTTACCCTGTCTCACCTCCTATCTCACAAGGATGGGAGGTGCTAGGGCAGGTTTATATGGTGTGGCTAATCACCCTGTTTTACCCTGTCTCACCTCCTATCTCACAAGGATGGGAGGTGCTAGGGCAGGTTTATATGGTGTTGCTAACCAGGGAACCAGGACAAGGTTATGCAGGGGAGCTATGCAAATGGCTGGATAGCTCAGCCAGTACTGCTGCCACTTGAAGCACAGGAGTACCTGGGTTTGAGCCCTGGCACTAATGCACAGTGTACATCAGGCAGTCAGAGAAGCTGGGGTGGCCATCTTTGTTTCTCCAGGCCCAGAGGGTCACTTTAATGGTTTACCAGAGAATATTCTACGAGAGCGTTTTCTGTGAGGAAAGGTGTTCCAGGGTGTTCCAACAGCCACGGGCCAATGGTCCTCGTATTCTGCCACTGCAGATCCGCTCCAAAAACCACATCGAAATCCGCACCATTTAGGAGTGAATCTTGTGTAGCCACTGTTGTTTTCCTGCATATCTGCTGAGGCTTTTTCACTGCAGAAAGCCCACAGCGGATACGGCCCGTGTGAAGCCAGCCTAATTGATACATACTTTAGGGTTAAATACTAATATAAACTCATTACCAGCATTTACTGTGACCTGTAAAATGAAGATAATATGAACAAAATGACCTACTCAATACCAGGTTAAAATAAAATCATGGCTGCATCTAGATTTTTTCACGAACACTGAAAATAGTGCCCTATTTTTTACCAAAACTGTGTAGTCTGATTTGCTGAATGTACAATAGTAAGGAATATCAATGACTGCAGAATCTACACAGAGCTTGTTTGTAGTCTGTAAACATGGAGACACATACAGTAGCTCTACTGTAAACAGCAGCAGTAGACACAAAATAACAGGATTCATACATTTTCTTTACATTTTGCTTCATGCCCACGGCCATGGTGGACTCGCCAGCGGAATATAACAGCGGAGTCCGACGCGGCACCCCCCCAAAGACCCCATACACACCTCACGGATCGGCCACGCGAGTCCCGTGTCACGAGCTGGTGCGAATGCGCAGTACAGCGCATGACGCGCCGTTAGTGGGCAATGACGTGGCCGGCAGTGGGCGGTGATGCGTAGTCACACAATACTTCCGCTGTGAGCACAGTGGAAGTAAGTGTCGCGTGATGGATGGCTTCCATTGACTACAATGGAAGCTGGCTGCGCATTTGTCCGCAGCATTGGAGCATGCCGTGGTTTCTTTCACGCTGCAGAATTCTGCTGTGGAATTCTGTAGCGTGAACATTGAGCTCTTAGGTTCAATAGAGACTAATAGCTGTGGGATAACGCCGAGGATATACACCGCGTTAAATGCAGCAGAAATATGTCCGTGGACATTAACCCTAAGTTAAAAGTCTCCATAGTCTGAATACATGTTTATTCCAATATACATGTTACAGGATACATCTGGGAAGGGTCGCCATTCCTTCGTCTGTAGCTTCTTTAGGGCAGCCTGATTGTGTTGCATCATCCAGACATCCCATCTTTCTGAGCTTTTGAATTCATTTTGCAACACAGTCATGGATTACTTGCATGGCATATGTTACAGTGAATATCTTGGCCACATGGCATATTGGCCCCAACCCTGTCAGTAGTATCACATTGATCTGTTCCTCCTTTGTCAACAGCATTGCTCACGTGGACTTGCAAAACATAAAACGCACCTGTAAGGAGGCTTTTGATTCACCCTATAGTACAGAATAAAAAAGTTACCTTTGAAGTATAAAACAAAACAACATCAAATGTAAGAGAAAAACAAAGATCTCCCTATATGTTTGTACGCATTAGTCAAAATACAAGAAAATCAATATGCTTCTGAATATCTTACCAGCATTGCACTACTTACATGGCTGAGCTCCAGTGTCTTCTCTCAACTTCCATCCACCACCACTATAGACATCACATGGGCCAGACAGCATGTGGGCAAAATAGTTGGCTGTCTAGCATATCAGGCAACACTGAAGGTCAGTGTATCAATGAGCTTGGCTGGCCGGCCAATCAGAAAACCCAATTTCCAGCCAATCAAAAACTTGGCAGACTGGTTGAAGTGCTCAGGCCTTTATTTAGTGTCGGGTTTCTATCCTGCTTGCTGAGTATTTCAGTGTTGTAACAGTGTTTTGAGATTTTTGGCCCTGGCTTGCTGCTGATTTTGTCTCTTGGTCTAACCTTTTGCCTTTTGTCCCTGAGTTATTCTTTCGCTGTTACTGAACATGCACTGTCTGATCATCTATTTGTTTTTCATTGTGGAATCTGTAGTACTTTATATAGTTTTGACTTTGGATCTGCTCCCAACTATGAGTTTGCTTCACTAGCTGCCAAAACACTAATCGGTGAATCCACTGAGTTCTGCAATCTTGGGACTTTCAGCAGTGAAATCTATATCCCTAAATAGGGGGTTAAAGGGAGGTGCCTTAAACTCCACACCCTAGGTTCGCCAGTGCCAATCTGACTGCAGGTAAAACCAAGCAGCAAGCAAACATTTATGTTACAACTATGGGAAGTTTACACTTCAGTTTGAAGACTGAGTCACAAATCTAATTTGTAAAACAACTTTTATGTTCAGCATTTCTACTTATATGTATGTTTCCTAATCTATGCTGTATGTAACCACTAGACTGCTGTCAGAAATAATCTTCTGTGAATATACCAAAGCTAGAGCCCAGAGAAACAGGTTCTATAAAATGTCAAACATAACTAAACACATCTAGTACTACATTTATGTGCACTTGGCTTATCGATAAGCTGAGCTCAATAAACACGGTGTTAATTATATGGGCAGCTTAATTTCTGCTCCCATGGTGCCCCTACTTATGAGTAATAATCAAAGATCAGCTTGTTAACCGGGCAACATTAGTTAATTCTCTAACACAATACTGAATTGATTTGCCGTCAGAATGTGTTTTCTTGCCGAGAGGCAATACACGGCTTACATGAAGTGGGAGCTGCTAGAGATATCCCAAAAGGAAATGTGCTTTCATTCACTGATGCATCAGCTTCTGTTTGAACTATTCATCCCAATGCAAACTCATAGGCCTGAACACAAATAAAAGATATTTTATTTTGCTGATGAGAGATGCACTATGAAACCAACTAATCCAGTATAAGAATGGGTAATTTGAAGAAAAGAAAATCTGGACAAAAACATAGATAGGTAGATGATAAATATGAGATAGATAAATATGAGATAGACAGATGAAGTACTAGATGTACTAGAAAGTAAAAGTGGAAAGGTTTCTTCCACTTCGGGAGCCGGGGAGGGGGGTCATGTGACCGCCAGAGTTCCCTGCTACAGCATGAATTCATGAATGGATGAGTGCTGCCTCTGTTTGGCTGAGCGCAGGGACCAATCAGAGGCAGCTCTCAGCTGTCATTCAAAGCTGAGAGCTGCCTCTGATGGGTCACAGTGCTCAGCCAATCAGAGGCAGCACTCACCCATTCATGAATTAATCTGTGACAGCTGTGGTAGGGAATTCTTTATTGCCCGTAGGGATTAAGAATTCCTTTGCTGCATCTGTCACAGATGTGGCAGGTGCCGCAGGGAATTCGTTTTCCTCGCTGGGATGAAGGAAACATTTGCCGCATGCGGCAGATGTGTTCTTCATGCCTGCGGGGAAATGGCAGCGGCGGACAGGTACGTTTTTTTTTTTATTTATTTTTTATTTTACACTAAAATTATTGTCTTTCAGGGAAGGGCTTATATTTAATCTGAGTGGAAATGGTTTAAAAGGGTCTTTTGGCCATTAATTATTAGAGTATTGGCTTATTAGGTAAGTATTTAATAGATGTTCTTTGAGTTTACTACAGGGTCAGCTGTGAGCAGGCTGGAAGGTGCTGGAGGTTGCTGGAGAAATGTTGGAGCCCTAGGATGGATGGTGATTGGTCTGAAGAAAATGGTGGGAAGAAGCCTGAGTGATCCTCCTGTGAAGCTCGGGCCCTAGCAACAAGAGCGGATTGGTGGAAGTCATTTGTGAGAGAAGGTGAAAGCTGATATAAGGAGGTGCTGACAGGACAGTGGCTTCAGTTTTTTCTACAGCACAACAGGATTGTGAGCAGTTACGGAATCCCAGTGGAGGTTCCCTGTTCCTGTCAGCTCCTCTCACAATTCCTGTATATCATGGAGCAATAAGGAGAGGCTTTTATTTGTACTCCACCATTGATGCTGCGACTTTCTTGCTCTATTATGGACTCCAGTGGGAACTGAAGTCTCATGGTTCCTGCTGTCTGGCTTTGCACTGGAAACCACGTCATCCAGTTCTTGGATATCTACTAGTGTGGCTGCTGGATCTATCTCACTAGCTTTCCTTTCACAATTCTCTTATAGCTTTGGATCCTCTGTGAAGATGGAGGACCATCTGCAGCAGTTGATCCTCAGAGCGGATGAAGCGGGTGGTGAGGAATAGTTTCACAGATGTCTGGAATCCCCTGCACTTGAGATTTAGGACCTGTCAGAAGCGCAGGCCAGGAGGAGCACTGGTGGCAGAGGACATTGTGTGAACACTTGTATCTGAGCAGGATTCGTCAGTAGAAAACCGCCAGCGAAGTGAACATGAAAGAAGAGAGCCAATTTTTACCATCATCTAATCGGAGGTGACTGTAACCTGGCAGTGGGAACAGTGCCCACCATCTGCCAACACCAAGTCCTGTGCTGCTGCAGGCACAGGGTGCAGGTGAAGCTCTACAGGATGGTAAGACCCCCAGTAAACAGGTGTTACCCCTGGTTACTGACACCAGTGTATAGAAGGATTCATCCTGTGTACTAGTTAAGGTAGATTTGTCAGTTGTAAATGTGTCAGTGTTAACCCTTACTAGGCTTAAAAAGAAGGGGCTAGTTCAGGGGTAATGATGGGGAATTTATGTCTTGTTAGCAAATGTGTTTTATTAATGGTGAGTGCAGAACTGGTAACATAGATTGCTGGAAGTCTGCTCTATATTTCTGATTTGATCTGAATGCATTTCTGAGGTCTCTCACTATTTAGGAGAGTATTAGTAACTGTTGAGAGTGTTAAGGTAGTGTTGGTAACTCTCACTGCAGCTCTGCTTGAGAGAGTGTTGGTGGCATTGCTGAGGGAACTCTGTTGGTGGTAACTCTGAACTCTGCATGGAGTCTGTTAGTGGTACCTCTGAGCGCTGCATGGAGTCTGTTGGTGGTACCTCTGAGCGCTGCATGGAGTCTGTTGGTGGTACCTCTGAGCTCTGCATGGGGTCTGGTGGTGGTACCTCTGAGCGCTGCATAGAGTCTGGTGGTGGTACCTCTGAGCAGTGCATGGAGTCTGTTGGTGGTACCTCTGAGCGCTGTATGGAGTCTGGTGGTGGTACCTCTGAGCGCTGCATTGAGTCTGGTGGTGGTACCACTGAGCGCTGTATGGAGTCTGGTGGTGGTACCTCTGAGCGCTGCATGGAGTCTGGTGGTGGTACCTCTGAGCGCTGCATGGAGTCTGTTGGTGGTACCTCTGAGTGCTGCATGGAGTCTGTTGGTGGTACCTCTGAGCGCTGCATGGAGTCTGTTGGTGGTACCTCTGAGCGCTGCATGGAGTCTGTTGGTGGTACCTCTGAGCGCTGTATGGAGTCTGTTGGTGGTACCTCTGAGCGCTGCATGGAGACTGTTGGTGGTACCTCTGAGTGCTGTATGGAGTCTGTTGGGGGTACCTCTGAGCCCTGTATGGAGTCTGTTGAGGGTACCTCTGAGCACTGTATGGAGTCTGGTGGTGGTACATCTGAGCCCTGTATGGAGTCTGGTGGTGGTACCTCTGAGTGCTGTATGGAGTCTGGTGGTGGTACCTCCGAGTGCTGCATGGAGTCTGTTGGTGGTACCTCTGAGCACTGCATGGAGTCTGTAGCAGGTAATTTACCCCAATATCAAATGGAATGTGAAGGATGTAAGATTATGGCTGAATTTGGTTTTACCTCAGTGTAATTAAGTATTTTTTAGGGTGCATCCTTGGGGCACCTTAGTATCTGGGATGCAAAAAGGGGTATGCTTTGCATTTAATGGGAATCATTGTCAATGGAGAATTGTAGGTACCGACGAGTTTTCATATAGTGATGGGGTTAATCCATATATGGGTTTTTTTGTCAGAAATTAGTACAAAATGTTTTGCATCCAGGAAATAGAGAATTTCCTGAGAAAGAAAAAAAAGGAAAAAAGCCAGTGAGACTTTCAACAGGGTTAGAAGTAGGCCTAACTCATTAAAGAAGGCTTTTTAAACGGCTTCTTTGTGCCCGAGTCAAAGGGACTCGGCTGTAAGGAGGTTAATAAGTTAATTTCCCATCTTGATAATAGTTCAAGATTTAAAATCTGCACGCTGAGCACTCAGCCAATCACAGGCAGCACTCAGCCATTCATTGAATGACAGCTGAGTTCTGCCTGTGATTGGTCACAGCACTCAGCCAATCACAGCAGCGCTTGGCCATTCATCAAATGAGTGCTCAGCCAATCAGAGGCAGCCCTTTCAGTAGGAGGGGATTTTAAATCCCCGCCTGCTGAAACATATTTAGAGCAGTGCAGGGAGAAGACACAGCTGGACACACCTGAACCCCAACAACTGCGGAGAGGTGAGTAAATATATAATTTTTATTTTTAACACATTCAAAGGATGATTTTCAGGGAAGGGCTTATATTTAAAGCCCTTCCCCAAAAATCTCTGCAGGGCTTGCTGGAAGCCTATTGCTTTCAATGGGGCTGCAGGAGTGCCGGTCACATTGAAACCAATGGGAGAAAATCACGATCCTTTGCTGTGACAGCTGTGGCAGGGAATTCTTCATTCCCTGAGAGGATTCCCCTTATCACTGAACACTGTGAATATTTACACAGCAGCAGCGGACAGGTGAGTGTGTTTGTATGCGCGTATATATATATAATATATATATATTTTTTTTTTTACACAAACCAAGGATGATTTTCAAGGAAGGGCTCATATTTCAAGCCCTTCCCTGAAAATCACTGCACGGGTTGCCGGGATCACTTTGCTTTCATTGGGGCTGCCGGCAGCAGCCGTGGCCCCATTGAAAGCAATGCTGCATGGACCTACATTCACGCGTCTTTGTGCACGTATGTGGGTGAGTGGTTTTTTTGTGCACCTATGTACGCACACGCTCGTGTGAATGCACCCTAAGGCCTTAGTCAGACGGGCGTTTTTTCGCGCGATTTGCGGATCGCATGACGGATGTGCATCCGCAAATCACGTGACCGGTGCCCGAAAATCTGCTCCTAGCCGCGTTTCATTAGAAATGGGCCGGAGCTGTCCAGCGCATTGCATTCAATGGAACCGGCAATACAGCGGCTCCATTGAAAGCAATGCGCTGCGGGCGAGTGTGGGATGAATTGTCGGGAAGGGCTTAAATATATAAGCCCTTCCCTGCAATTCATCCAGAAAAGTGTTAAAATTAAAAAAATATACATACTCACCTGCTCCCGGCAGTCGGAGTTTCCCGCGGCCGGCCTGCAGTGGGTGTGAAGGGGGTGTGAGTCAGACCTGCCCCCTGATTGGCTCAGCGCTGAGCCAATTCATCCCGGCTGTATTGCCGGCTCTATTGGATTCAATGGGCAAACATCGTTCTTCTCTGCCACAGCTGTTACAGCTGTGGCAGAGAAGAATGATTTGTCTTCTATAAGTTCTCAATGGGGTCGGCGCTGCTGCCGCCGGCCCCATTGAGCGCATATAGTGAAGAGAACAGGAATCGCAGATCGCA
This sequence comes from Eleutherodactylus coqui, assembly GCF_035609145.1. Taxonomy (NCBI): domain Eukaryota; kingdom Metazoa; phylum Chordata; class Amphibia; order Anura; family Eleutherodactylidae; genus Eleutherodactylus; species Eleutherodactylus coqui. The sequence continues at coordinate 308,954,323 of NC_089837.1, forward strand.
GATAGGTGCGATCTGCGATTTCTGTTCTATAATTTATCGGACGAGCGCATAAAAAGCGCTCATGTGTCCGATACCATTGCAAAGCAATGGTTTTAAAAAATCGCCGGACGCATGCGCATGCGCAAATCGCGCAAAAAAACGCCCGTCTGACTAAGGCCTGATTGTGAATAAAATATCATTATATGAGACTTCTAAATCGTTGCATTCTATTTTTTTCTAAAGATTTCTATATATTTTGAACAGCATTCTAACCATGTTTGGAATTAGGATTGTATATTAATACATTAAAATCTTAAAATATTACATATTCACATATCCACGCTGGGCATGTAAAACATGGTGGGCATCTGTGAATGCAGCTGTATCCTTATTATCCATGAAGATAAAAACAAAAAAGTTGTAATAAAAAAAACATTTTCCTAGTCAACATATCAAAAACGAACAAAAATAAATAAAAATTGTTATCACTGCATGTGTGAAAGACTAATTTTTAAAATATCACATTAAATCTCATCTGGTGAAAGTCTTCAGAAAAAAAAATGCAATGCTAGTATTACACTACTTTGATCTCCAAGAAAAAAATTGAATAAAAAGTGATTTTAAAAGTCCAATGTACCTCAGAATGATGACAACATTAAGTGTCACTTCGCAAAAAGACAAGCTCTCACACAACTGCATCAACAGAAAATTTTTTAACGTTTTGGGGTCAAAAGTTGGCCACAGAGAGTGTTTTTTTTTTTAATATTCTATTTTTTAAATACTACTACATAAAAAACTATATAAATTTGGTACTGACACAATTATACTGACCCCCTGAATAAACATAACATGTCATTTTTACTACACTGTGAAGATCAGAAAAACAAAACCCACCAAAAATAAAGGTTTCCAATACATATGGTATGTTCAATTGTGCCATTGAGAAATTTAACTTGTCCTGGAAAAATAAGCACTCATACAGTCTGCGTTTTGAAAGTGGGGAGATAAAACTTGAGAAACCTAGAGGACTGCAGCTGGGAGGGGTTAAATATCTAGCCAGGACCATGAAACTGGAGGTCATTTGTTTCTGATTTCACCACTGGGAGAGCATTTTGCAGCCTATCACTATCTTGTGTGTTTCTCGGTCACAGCAAAAGTTTCTATTGTTTTACAAATAATTTCAATATTTATATGTAACACAAGAGGCAAAATACATTTAATGCATTATTACTCTACTTGGTCCTTGAAAGCATATAAATGCTTTCCTGAGATCTGGCTATTTGACTTCAGGTTCTTTGGAGTACACAATAAAAATTCAGCATGAAATTAGAAGACTCTGAGTCGCTGTTGAAAGCACAGTGAATTACATGCTTTGGTCTTACAATTGAACATGATGCATTATATGGCAAAGCAGAATACCTTTATGAGCAGGCATAATCCTACGGCATGTTCCAAAGTGATAAGAAAAGTAATATGCACTTTATATGTTGCTGAAATGAATTACTGTATTATGTTCAATATTGATATGAGGATTCTACTGATTTTAATACAGTTGAAAAAATAAAGTATTACTCAGGTTATACATTCTAATTACAAAATGTGGTATTTAATCATAAGAAAGTCTATCTTATAACAAAACATTCTATCTATAACCAATCTTATAATGTATCTGCTTACAGGACTGTATCTGAACACCTGACAAGGGGTTCATCCATTCATGCCGTTTGTGCCAAATTTTGATCCTCCCGTTATCATGGTGCAATGAAAATCTAGATTAATCTGACCAAGCAATGTTTTTTAGAGATGAGCGAATCTACTCGTTTCGAGTAATTACTCGATGGAGCACCGCGATTTTCGAGTACTTCAGTACTCGGGCGAAAAGGTTCGAGGGGCGCCGGGGGGCGGGGGGAGGCGTGGCGGCGTGGGGGTAGCAGCGGGGAACAGGGGGGAGCCCTCTCTCTCTCCCTCTCCCCCCCACTCCCCGCTGCAATCCCACTCACCCACGGCGCCCCCCGAATCTTTTCGCCCGAGTACGGAAGTACTCAAAAATCGAGGTACTCGGGCGAAAAAGGGGCGTGGCCGAGTAGGCTCGCTCATCTCTAATGTTTTTCCATTGCTCAGTGATCCAACCTGCCCCCTGGTGTCTTGCCTTTCTATTAAGAAGAGTTGATCTAAGATCAAGTAGAAATTAGGTTGCACCAACAGGGTTTAGCCCATGATCTTGGTTCAAATCTTGGTTCAATATGATCCCCTGATTTTAAGTTTAGCAGCTGAAATCCAAGATTGCAGACTAGGCTTTTTCTGGGTGGTGAAATTACACCAACTGTTACAATAGAAAACTCTTCATTACTGGCAACATTTGCAATATTGTTCCTAGATGGTCTAGTCTTATTTGAAGTTGCTCAGATTGCTTAATTTTCCTGTTCTAATGTGGATTTAATCAAGTGAGCACATCTTTTATGGATTCTTCCACACCCAAGATAGATGTGCTCGCTTAATTAAATGCTACACTCTGGGCTTATGTGTCTATTTTCTATAGAAAAGGAAAGTTCGTCCAGCTCAAAAATAAGCGGAATGAAAATGCATCTTTATTGAAGACAATTAAAATCCAGAACAACTTAGGCTGCCTGCACAGGACACGTACCTGATTTTTCTATTCTTTTTACGTGCTGCAAATGGCTGTGGTGAGCCATCATCAGACATGCACAGTACAGATTTTTTTTTTAAATGTTTATTTTTCTGGAACCGTCACTAGGCGATTATCTGGGTACCTGTGATCAATCCGCAATGTCAATTGTGGACAGGTTATGGGTCAGACAGCTTCCATTGACATCAATGGAAACCGTCCATGTGGACACCCCACAAAAAAGAGCATGCTGTGATTTTTTTTCCTCCGCAGTAAGAATCGATTTTCCATAGCATGCCATTAACAGCATTTTTTGCGAACGCCGACCGCGGATTCCGCAGCGAAAATCCATTCATGTGCAGGCAGCCTTAACTCTCTACACACAAACATGAGGGAGGAAGCCCGCATTCATAGAGAACATACAAACTTTACACAGATGTTGTCCTTAGCAGAATTTGAACTCAGGACCCCAGTGTTGTAAGATAACTGTGCTAACCACTAAGCCACGAAACTGAAATATAATTAATCACAGTTGCATCTCACAACCAGTAGCACACACTCTGCTGTACAATCAATCCAGAAATAATAGGTCAGCACGCAAAGCTTCCATAAAAAAAAAATTCTATATTTTATTCATTACAATTAAAAAGATGTTACAGAACAAAAGAGATGAGTCTCCAATGTGCAGCAGACAGGCGGAAGGAAGCTATACAATAGGGATGAGCGAACGTACTCGTCCGAGCTTGATACTCGTTCGAGTATTAGCGTGTTCGAGATGCTCGTTACTCGTGACGAGTACCACGCGATGTTCGAGTTACTTTCACTTTCATCTCTGAGACGTTAGCGCGCTTTTCTGGCCAATAGAAAGACAGGGAAGGCATTACAACTTCCCCCTGCGACGTTCAAGCCCTATACCACCCCCCTGCAGTGAGTGGCTGGCGAGATCAGGTGTCACCCGAGTATAAAAATCGGCCCCTCCCGCGGCTCGCCACAGATTTATTCTGACATAGAGGAGGGAAAGTGCTGTTGGTGCCGGAGCTGCTATAGGGAGAGTGTTAGGAGTATTTTAGGCTTCAAGAACCCCAACGGTCCTTCTTAGGGCCACATCTAACCGTGTGCAGTAGTGTGGAGGCTGCTTTTTGCAGTGTTGCACTTTTTTTTTTGGTATATCGGCCGTGCAGAGCATTGCGCCCTGCAGTAATTATACATACTCCAGGGCCAGTAGTGGTGGTGAGGCAGGGACAGAAGACATATATTTATTGAATATAGGCAGTGGGCCTTTCCAAAAACATTTGGGGAAAAAAATCTATTTGGGCTGCCTGTGACTGTCCTCAGTGTACTGGGTCTGTGCTGAGTGTAGTTGTCCTCCTAATTCATACGCAGCCAGCTACGTGTTACAGCAGGCTTGCGCAAAATTATTTCCTGGCTCTGTGTTGCCTCTTACATCACCGCTGTATTCGTGTCCACAGTGCAACAGTCTGCAGTTATTTTACATACTCCAGGGCCAGTAGTGGTGACGCAGGGACAGAAGACATATTTATTGAATATAGGCAGTGGGCCTTTCCAAAAACATTTGGGGCAAAAAAATCTATTTGGGCTGCCTGTGACTGTCCTCAGTGTACTGGGTCTGTGCTGGGTGTAGTTGTCCTCCTAATTCATACGCAGCCAGCTAAGTGTTACAGCAGGCTTGCGCAAAATTATTTCCTGGCTCTGCTGTGCGTTCCGTAAGCGAAGTCAGCCTCCAACCACAGGCCAATAAGTGGCACATTTAATTACAGCGTTCTGTTTCTGCACTACTGGTAATACAGCATGCTGAGGGGTAGGTGTAGGCCTAGAGGACGTGGACGCGGGCGAGGACGCGGAGGCCCAAGTCAGGGTGTGGGCACAGGCCGAGCCAGTGCGGTGGCCAGGGGTAGAGGCAGGGCCAGACCGAATAATCCACCAACTGTTTCCCAAAGCGCCCCCTCGCACTATGCCACCCTGCAGAGGTCAAGGTGCTCTACGGTGTGGCAGTTTTTCACAGAGACGCCTGACGACCGACGAACAGTGGTGTGCAACCTTTGTCGCGCCAAGATTAGCTGGGGAGCCACCACCACCAGCATGCGCAGGCATATGATGACCAAGCACCCCACAAGGTGGGACGAAGGCCGTTCACCGCCTCCGGTTTGCACCACTGCCTCTCCCCCTGTGCCCCAACCTGCCACTGAGATCCAACCCCCCTCTGAGGACACAGGCACTACCGTCTCCTGGCCTGCACCCACACCCTCACCTCCGCTGTCCTCGACCCCATCCAGCAATGTCTCTCAGCGCGGCGTCCAGACGTCGCTAGTGCCACTGTTTGAGCGCAAGCGCAAGTACGCCGCCACGCACCCGCACGCTCAAGCGTTAAACATGCACATTGCCAAATTGATCAGCCTGGAGATGCTGCCGTATAGGCTTGTGGAAACGGAGGCTTTCAAAAGCATGATGGCGGCGGCGGCCCCGCGCTACTCGGTTCCCAGTTGCCACTACTTTTCCCGATGTGCCGTCCCAGCCCTGCATGACCACGTCTCCCGCAACATTGTACGCGCCCTCACCAACGCGGTTACGGTCAAGGTCCACTTAACAACGGACACATGGACAAGCACAGGCGGGCAGGGCCACTATATCTCCCTGATGGCACATTGGGTGAATTTAGTGGAGGCTGGGACAGAGTCAGAGCCTGGGACCGCTCACGTCCTACCCACCCCCCGAATTGCGTGCCCCAGCTCGGTGCTGGTATCTGCGGCGGTGTATGCTTCCTCCACTAAACCACCCTCCTCCTCCTACGCAACCTCTGTCTCGCAATCAAGATGTGTCAGCAGCAGCAGCACGTCGCCAGCAGTCCGTGTTGCGCGGCGTGGCAGCACAGCGGTGGGCAAGCGTCAGCAGGCCGTGCTGAAACTACTCAGCTTAGGAGAGAAGAGGCACACGGCCCACGAACTGCTGCAGGGTCTGACAGAGCAGACCGACCGCTGGCTTGCGCCGCTGAGCCTCCAACCGGGCATGGTTGTGTGTGACAACGGCCGTAACCTGGTGGCGGCTCTGCAGCTCGGCAGCCTCACGCACGTGCCATGCCTGGCCCATGTCTTTAATTTGGTGGTTCAGCGCTTTCTGAAAAGCTACCCACACTTGTCATACCTGCTCGGAAAGGTGCGCCGGGTCAGCGCACATTTCCGCAACTCCAAGACGGACGCTGCCACCCTGCGGACCCTGCAACATCGGTTTAATCTGCCAGTGCACCGACTGCTGTGCGACGTGCCCACACGGTGGAACTCTACGCTCCACATGTTGGCCAGGCTCTATGAGCAGCGTAGAACTATAGTGGAATACCAACTCCAACATGGGCGGCGTAGTGGGAGTCAGCCTCCTCAATTCTTTACAGAAGAGTGGGCCTGGTTGGCAGCCATCTGCCAGGTCCTTGGAAACTTTGAGGAGTCTACCCAGATGGTGAGCGGGGATGCTGCAATCATTAGCGTCACCAATCCTCTGCTTTGCCTCTTGAGAAGTTCCCTGCAAAGCATAAAGGCAGACGCTTTGCACTCGGAAACGGAGGCGTGGGAAGACAGTATGTCGCTGGATAGTCAGAGCACCCTCATGTCTATATCTCAGCGCATTGAGGAGGAGGAGGAGTAGGAGGTGGAGGAGCATGAGGAGGAGGGGGAAGAGACAGCTTGGCCCACAGCTAAGGGTACACATGCTGCTTGCCTGTCATCCTTTCAGCGTGTATGGCCGGAGGAGGAGGAGGAGGAGAAGGAGGATCCTGAAAGTGATCTTCCTAGTGAGGACAGCCATGTGTTGCGTACAGGTACCCTGGCACACATGGCTGACTTCATGTTAGGATGCCTTTCTCGTGACCCTCGCGTTACATGCATTCTGGCCACTACGGATGACTGGGTGTACACACTGCTCGACCCACGGTATAAGGAGAACCTTTCCACTCTCATTCCCGAAGAGGAAAGGGGTTCCAGAAAGATGCTATACCACAGGGCGCTGGTGGACAAACTGATGGTAAACTTCCCATCCGACAGCGCTAGTGGCAGAAGGCGCAGTTCCGAGGGCCAGGTAGCAGGGGAGGCGCAGAGATCAGGCAGCATGTACAGCGCAGGCAGGGGAACATTCTCCAAGGCCTTTGCCAGCTTTCTGGCTCCCCAGCAAGACTGTGTCACTGCTCCCCAGTCAAGGCTGAGTCGGCGGGAGCACTGTAAAAGGATGGTGAGGGAGTTCGTAGCCGATCGCACGACCGTCCTCGGTGACGCCTCTGCCCCCTACAACTACTGGGTGTCAAAGCTGGACACGTGGCCTGAACTCGCACTGTATGCCCTGGAGGTGCTTGCTTGTCCTCCGGATAGCATCTTGTCAGAGACGGTGTTTAGTGCGGCTGGGGGAATCATCACGGATAAGCGTACCCGCCTGTCAACCGACAGTGCCGACAGGCTTACACTCATCAAGATGAACAAAGCCTTGATTTCCCCAGACTTCTCTTCTTCACCAGCGGACAGCAGCGATACCTAAGCAATATGTAGGCTGCACCCGCGGATGGAAGCATCGTTCTCTATCACCATCAAAAACAGGGACATTTTTGCTTCATCAATCTGTGTATAATATTCCTCCTCCTCCTCCTGCTCCTCCTCCTGAAACCTCACATAATCACGCCGAACGGGCAATTTTTCTTAGGCCCACAAGGCTCAGTCATATAATTTTTGTAAACAATTTTTATACGTTTCAATGCTCATTAAAGCGTTGAAACTTGCACCTGAACCAATTTTTATTTTAACTGGGCTGCCTCCAGGCCTAGTTACCAAATAAGCCACATTAACCAAAGCGATTAATGGGTTTCACCTGCCCTCTTGGTTGGGCAATTTTTCTGAGGTACATTAGTACTGTTGGTACACCAATTTTTTGGGGCCCTCGCCTACAGTGTAATCCAATTAATTTTTTGCCCACCTGCATTATAGCTGATGTTACATCAGCTGTGTTGGGCACTGCAATGGGATATATTTATGTACCGCCGGTGGGTTCCAGGGAGCCACCCATGCCGTGGGTCCACACGGAGTTGTAACTGCATGTGTCCACTTCTAAAGAACCCCAGTCTGACTGGGGCATGCAGTGTGGGCCGAAGCCCACTTGCATTAAACATGACATTACCTCAGCTGTGATGGGCAATGCAATGGGATATATTTATGTACCGCCGGTGGCTTCCTGGCACCCACCCATGCTGTGGGTCCACACGGAGTTGTAACTGCATGTGTCCACTTCTAAAGAACCCCAGTCTGACTGGGGCATGCAGTGTGGGCCGAAGCCCACTTGCATTAAACATGACATTACCTCAGCTGTGATGGGCAATGCAATGGGATATATTTATGTACCGCCGGTGGCTTCCTGGCACCCACCCATGCTGTGGGTCCACAGGGAGTTGTAACTGCATGTGTCCACTTCTAAAGAACCCCAGTCTGACTGGGGCATGCAGTGTGGGCCGAAGCCCACCTGCATTTAATCGGACGTTACCTCAGCTGTGATGGGCACTGCAATGGGATACATTTATGTACAGCCGGTGGGTTCCAGGGAGCCACCCATGCTGTGGGTGCACACGGAATTCCCATTGCGGAGTTGTACCTGCCTGTGACTATTTATAAAAAAACGCGGTCTGACTGGGGCATGCAGACACCTTGACAGAATGAATAGTGTGTGGCACATAGGTTCCCCATTGCTATGCCCACGTGTGCAGCTCCTGATGGCGGTGGCACAGGATTATATTTCTCATTGCTTCTGTACAGCATTGTGGGCTATCGCTCCGCCCCTTTTAAAGAGGGTCGCTGCCTAGCCGTGTCAACCCTCTGCAGTGTGTGCCTGCGGTTCCTCTGGCAGACGCCCTTATGAATAGACATGAGGGTGGCGTGGAATGAGGGCAGCTGAAGGCTGGGCAGGGACAGTTTGGTGTGCGCTGTGGACACTGCGTCGTGCGGGGGGTGGGGGGGGGTTGGGCAGCATGTAACCCAGGAGAAGTGGCAGCGGAGTGTCATGCAGGCAGTGATTGTGCTTTGTTGGAGGTAGTGTGGTGCTTAGCTAAGGTATGCATTGCTAATGAGGGCTTTTCAGAAGTAAAAATTGTTGGGAGGGGGGTGGCGCACTTTTGCCGCTATTGTGGCTTAATAATGGGACCTGGGAACTTGAGATGCAGCCCAACATGTAGCCCCTCGTCTGCCCTATCCCTTGCTGTGTCGTTCCCATCACTTTCTTGAATTGCCCCGATTTTCACAAATGGAAACCTTAACGAGCATCGGCGATATACAAAAATGCTCGAGTCGCCCATTGACTTCAATGGGGTTCGTTACTCGAAACGAACCCTCGAGCATCGCGATAATTTCGTCCCGAGTAATGAGCACCCGAGCATTTTGGTGCTCGCTCATCTCTAGTATGCAACATATCAAGTTCATTGAATTAAGTATATGCTCAAAAATTGAATGTATGCATAATCATATATTAACAAACATTTAATCATATAAAATGACACATCAAGCATACAAAGCATTGAATCTATGCATATGAGTAGCACTACATAATGTATAAAGCCCACCTTACCACCTGCAACTCGACGCGTGTTTCACCCCAAGCTTCTTCAGGGGGTACAATTCATAAATGAAGTGGCTGTTCTTAAATAGCAGTTGATTAGGTCACATGATTGCATGTACACTACCTTACAGACACATGATCAGAATAGTAAACCCTGCTCTTGGTGGTCAGTTCTTATTATCTCTAAGTTGTAAAAACCAAGATAGAGTTGTAAAGGTAGCATGATTGTACAGACATTCCCCCGAAAGTGCATTATCAAAGTAATAAATAATCCCTAGAGTGATGAGATTCTATCAAATATCTAGTTAAACTGCCCATAAACAAAATCGAGTACTGCCCACACTTATTCTGCTTATAATAGAACTAGTGGACTTTCCTTTTCTATGTGATTCTTTCATGGCTACACAGGAGCCATGCTGGTTTCATTTTCTTGTCTAATTTCCATACAGGCTTGCTCCAATCATGGAAGGGCAGTGTCTCTAATAAAGTGACCATTCAGTGTATTTACAAGCTGCAGCACATAAATTACCAAAGTTTTTATGATAATCTTCTATCCCATTAAGGCCTCTTTCACATAGACTACAAAATTGTGAGATTTTGTAGCCGTGCAATATCGCTACAAACCGCCTGTATGTGAAGCCCGTGGTTTCCAATGCGTTCTTTTTAGGCTACAAAACATCTCTCATGTGAAAGAACCCATTGGAAACAATGGGCTTCACATACATGCGTTTTGCAGTGATGTCGCATTGTGAGAGAGGCCTTAAAGTAACATGCAAACATTTTTAAAAGCTACAGTAAATCCATAGACAGGCTTAAAGGGGTTGTCCCGCGGCAGCAAGTGGGGTCATACACTTCTGTATGGCCATATTAATGCACTTTGTAATATACATCGTGCATTAAATATGAGCCATACAGAAGTTATTCACTTACCTGCTCCGTTGCTAGCATCCCCGTCGCCATGGATCCGTCTAAATTCGCTGTCTTCTGGCGTTTTTAGACGCGCTTGCGCAGTCCGGTCTTCTGCCTGGTGAATGGGGCCGCTCGTGCCGGAGAGCTGGTCCCGCGTCGTCATCGTAGCTCCGCCCCGTCACGTGTGCCGATTCCAGCCAATCAGGAGGCTGGAATCGGCAATGGACCGCACAGAGCCCACGGTGCACCATGGGAGAAGACCCGCGGTGCATCGTGGGTGAAGATCCCGGCGGCCATCTTGGAGAAGGAAGAAAGAAGTCGTCGCAGAGCGGGGATTCGGGTAAGTAATATATATATATTTTTTTTAACCCACCCCTTGGGTTTGTCTCGCGCCGAATGGGGGGCCTATTGAAGAAAAAAAAACGTTTGGCGCGAGACAACCCCTTTAACTGTTTTACAAGCTTGTCCTCTTGCAGAATCTAGATTACAGCAGCAGATGTAGACATATTTGAATCAGGAGTTGGACCACCAAGCCTTATTATTACCACCAATGTTCATTGGACAAATACTTATTTTCTATTCTTTGTCTATTTTTATCACAAAGAAATTTCTGAAAATTCTCTCTCCGAATGCTCAATAGTTATATTGACAGAACAATTTGAGTTGTTAGTATATGCTATTTTAATATTCTGTTTATAATAATAGCTTTGGTTCCTGGTTATGATAAATGGATTTGTGAAAGCACAGTAAATGGATATATTTAACAAGCCTATGGTCATTATAATTGTTTTGCATGGATTAAAAGCTAGCATTGTGTCCACAACTTTTTCAACTATAAAAGTACATCTTTTATAATGTTGAAATGTCAAATTTGGGCTTTGAATGATGCTACTAGCTTTATAACAACTGTTCTTTTATCATATCTATAGGAATTCTAGGTTTAATTAGCAGGTAAAGCAATATACTTTACCACTGAGCCCCATTACTTCTATCCACCTTGACAACAAAATTGTCTATAAGTGAGGGTTTCCCATTCTCCTCCATAATAACACCCTGGGTATTATCAAAACAATGGTTGACGGAATCACACTTTTGCCAACAGTGGACAATAGAGAAATCCCTTCCTTCTGCTGCTATCCAACAATCTCCTCAATAGGTAACCAATGAATGGCAGTCACCTGTGGAAGCATCCTATTATCTAAAATGGTGCATCCCTCAAAAGAAACAGCCAATCAGTAACAAACACTAACTGTTTATCCCATTACTGTGATAGCTACAATACATTTTCTTGTTTTTTGGCTGCCTTGAGGCACAGTTTGGCTTTGATGTTGGCTTTGGTTGCAGTTTATGTACTTGTTTTTTTCAACTCTGGTGTAATATTTTCCTATTGCCTATTTTCTGCAGTCTTCCTTGATAGACATGTCTTTTTGAATCATATGCGCGTGATTTTTTGCTATGCACTGCTATCAAGCTAGGAATTACATCATGCACATTTCCGATAATCCACAATGATACTTAAGATAGCATCAATGAAAGTAAAAGATAGTCATCAATAAAAAAGGTCATACCTGTGGTCTAAAAACAGATCTCTCTCTTGCCACACATGTGGGCACTTAAGACCCATATCTTACAAGAAAACACATTTAGACAGAAATATCCTTATTTATCCCATCAATATTTCACTATTTATGTTAAAACATAATTGCCTTCCAATTAACACTAGCATGCTCTATGAACAATACAACTTACACATGTTGGAGTAATCAGTTAATTAAGGCTGCCTGTCCACGGGCAAATTGTCATTGCGTTATCCGTGGCGATAATCCGGTCGCGGGTATCGCAGTGAATGCTTTCCATAGGAGAACTATGGAAAGTGCAGCCCAACGTCTACGAGCGGAAAATCATAGCGATACTCCACTCACTGGATTCAAATCCTGGCATGCTGTGATTTTCCATAATTTTCCAGAGTGAGCCTATCTATCAGATAGGCTCACTACGGAGACCTTTCAGTTCTCGCCTGCTCCCCCATGGCGGAATATCACTAGCGATATCCTGCCTCGGCCGTGGATAGGCAGCCTTAGGGCTCAGTCACACGGGCGCATCGGCATCCGTACACCGGCGCCGATGCGCCCTTGTGACTGACAGTTAGAAGACAGCCGTACCTGAAGACGGCCGTCTCTCTCCAGCGCTGATCATAGAACACATGACCGGCAATGGAGCCGGTCACATGTTCTTTCTCCTGGCGCTGCAGAGAGACGTCCGTCTTCAGGTACGTCCGTCTGCTGGTTCAGTCACACAGGCGTATCAGCGCCGGTGTACGGGTGCCGATGCGCCCGTGTGACTGAGGCCTTAGGGTGATACTCAACATCCACAAAACGAAGAGGCACAGCAATACCCATAATGTATATCTATCCAGCAAAGGTTTGTTTTACATACTATTGCATTTATTTGTACAGGTTACTCACATGCACTAACAAGTTTAAGCTGAAGCGCAGGATTTACTTCTTTTGACTCAGATTCATCAGACAAATGTTTTCTCCTAATTGTACTAGTCAGTCTATCAGGACACACACAGGGTTAAAATTTTTATCTCTGCAGTGTAACAAAACGTATTGAAAAAAGGGGTGTGTATATTCCATTGTGTATCGTATGCTATCTTCTCAGCAGGGTTCATCATGCATGTAAGATCACAAATAGAGATGAGCGAACGTACTCATCCGAGCTTGATACTCGTTTGAGTATTAGCGTGTACCACACGATGTTCGGGTTACTTTCGCTTTCATCTCTGAGACGTTAGCGCGCTTTTCTGGCCAATTGAAAAACAGGGAAGGCATTACAACTTCCCCCTGCGACGTTCAAGCCCTATACCACCCCCCTGCAGTGAGTGGCTGGGGAGATCAGGTGTCACCCGAGTATAAAAATCGGCCCCTCCCGCGGCTCGCCACAGATGCGTTGTGACATAGCTGAGGGAAAGTGCTATCATGTTGGAGCTGCTGTAGGGAGAGAGTTAGGAGTTATTGTAGGCTTCAAGAACCCCAACGGTCCTTCTTAGGGCCACATCTAACCGTGTGCAGTAGTGTGGAGGCTGCTTTTAGCAGTGTTGCACATTTATTTTTTTTTTGGTATATCGGCCGTGCAGAGCATTGCGCCCTGCAGTAATACTCCAGGGACAGAAGTGCTTAGGCAGGGAGAGCGTTAGGAGTTATTGTAGGCTTCAAGAACCCCAACGGTCCTTCTTAGGGCCACATCTAACCGTGTGCAGTAGTGTGGAGGCTGCTTTTTGCAGTGTTGCCCTTTTTTTTTTTTGGGTATATCGGCCATGCAGAGCATTGCACCCTGCAGTAATACTCCAGGGACAGAAGTGTGGAGGCAGGGACAGAAGACATATTATTGATTGAATATACGCAGTGGGCCTTTTCTAAAAAATATTGGGCAAAAAATCTATTTGGCCTGTCTGTCACTGTGCTCAGTGTTCTGGGTCCGTGTGTGCTGGGTGTAGTAGTTCTACAAAATCATACGCAGCCAGCTAAGTGTTACAGCAGGCTTGCGCCAAATTATTTCCTGGCTCTGAAATCACCGCTCTGTTGCAGTTAGTAACAGTGCAACACTCTGCAGTTCTGTGACACACTCCAGGGACAGAATTGTGGAGGCAGGGACAGAAGACATATATTATAGATTGAATATACGCAGTGGGCCTTTTCTAAAAAATATTGGGCAAAAAATCTATTTGGCCTGCCTGTCACTGTGCTCAGTGTTCTGCGTCCGTGTGTGCTGGGTGTAGTAGTTCTACAAAATCATACGCAGCCAGCTAAGTGTTACAGCAGGCTTGCGCCAAATTATTTCCTGGCTCTGAAATCACCGCTCTGTTGCAGTTAATAACAGTGCAACACTCTGCAGTTCTGTGACACACTGCAGGGACAGAATTGTGGAGGCAGGGACAGAAGACATATATTATTGATTGAATATACGCAGTGGGCCTTTTCTAAAAAATATTGGGCAAAAAATCTATTTGGCCTGCCTGTCACTGTGCTCAGTGTTCTGGGTCTGTGTGTGCTGGGTGTAGTAGTTCTACAAAATCATACGCAGCCAGCTAAGTGTTACAGCAGGCTTGCGCCAAATTATTTCCGTAAACGAAGTCAGCCTCCAACCACAGGCCAATAAGCGGCACATTTAATTACAGCGTTCTGTTTCTGCACTACTGGTAATACACCATGCTGAGGGGTAGGGGTAGGCCTATAGGACGTGGACACGGGCGAGGACGCGGAGGCCCAAGTCAGGGTGTGGGCACAGGCCGAGCCAGTGCGGTGGCCAGGGGTAGAGGCAGACCGAATAATCCACCAACTGGTTCCCAAAGCGCCCCCTCGCGCCATGCCACCCTGCAGAGGGGTCAAGGTGCTCTACGGTGTGGCAGTTTTTCACAGAGACGCCTGACGACCGACGAACAGTGGTGTGCAACCTTTGTCGCGCCAAGATCAGCTGGGGAGGCGCCACCACCAGCATGCGCAGGCATATGATGGCCAAGCACCCCACAAGGTGGGATGATGCCCATTCACCGCCTCCGGTTTGCACCACTGCCTCTCCCCCTGTGCCCCAACCTGCCACTGAGATCCAACCCCCCTCTGAGGACACAGGCACTACCGTCTCCTGGCCTGCACCAACACCCTCACCTCCGCTGTCCTCGGCCCCATCCAGCAATGTCTCTCAGCGTAGCGTCCAGACGTCGCTAGCAAAACTGTTTGAGCGCAAGCGCGAGTACGACGCCACGCACCCGCACGCTCAAGCGTTAAACGTGCACATTGCGAAATTGATCAGCCTAGAGATGCTGCCGTATAGGCTTGTGGAAACAGAGGTTTCAAAAGCATGATGGCGGCGGCGGCCCCGCGCTACTCGGTTCCCAGTCGCCACTACTTTTCCCGATGTGCCGTCCCAAGCCTGCTTGACCATGTCTCCCGCAACATTGTACGCGCCCTCACCAATGCGGTTACTGCCAAGGTCCACTTAACAACAGACACGTGGACAAGCACAGGCGGGCAGGGCCACTATATCTCCCTGACGGCACATTGGGTGAATTTAGTGGAGGCTGGGACAGAGTCAGAGCCTGGGACCGCTCACGTCCTACCCACGCCCCGAATTGCGTGCCCCAGCTCGGTGGTGGTATCTGCGGGGGTGTATGCTTCCTCCACTAAACCACCCTCCTCCTCCTCCTACACAACCTCTGTCTCGCAATCAAGATGTGTCAGCAGTAGCAAGTCGCCAGCAGTCGGTGTCACGCGGCGTGGCAGCACAGCGGTGGGCAAGCGTCAGCAGGCCGTGCTGAAACTACTCAGCTTAGGAGAGAAGAGGCACACGGCCCACGAACTGCTGCATGGTCTGACAGAGCAGACCGACCGCTGGCTTGCGCCGCTGAGCCTCCAACCGGGCATGGTCGTGTGTGACAACGGCCGTAACCTGGTGGCGGCTCTGCAGCTCGGCAGCCTCACGCACGTGCCATGCCTGGCCCATGTCTTTAATTTGGTGGTTCAGCGCTTTCTGAAAAGCTACCCCCACTTGTCATACCTGCTCGGAAAGGTGCGCCAGCTCTGCGCACATTTCCGCAAATCCTACACGCATGCTGCCACCCTGCGGACACTGCAACATCGGTTTAATCTGCCAGTGCACCGACTGCTGTGCGACGTGCCCACACAGTGGAACTCTACGCTCCACATGTTGGCCAGACTCTATGAGCAGCGTAGAGCTATAGTGGAATACCAACTCCAACATGGGCGGCGCAGTGGGAGTCAGCCTCCTCAATTATTTACAGAAGAGTGGGCCTGGTTGGCAGCCATCTGCTAGGTCCTTGGAAACTTTGAGGAGTCTACCCAGATGGTGAGCGGGGATGCTGCAATCATTAGCGTCACCATTCCTCTGCTATGCCTCTTGAGAAGTTCCCTGCAAAGCATAAAGGCAGACGCTTTGGAATCAGAAACAGAGGCGGGGGAAGACAGTGTGTCACTGGATAGTCAGAGCAACCTCATGTCTATATCTCAGCGCGTTGAGGAGGAGGGGGAGGAGCATGAGGAGGAGGGGGAAGAGTCAGCTTGGCCCACTGCTGAGGGGACAGATGCTGCTTGCCTGTCATCCTTTCAGCGTGTATGGCCAGAGGAGGAGGGGGAGGAGCATGAGGAGGAGGGGGAAGAGACAGCTTGGCCCACTGCTGAGGGTACAGATGCAGCTTGCCTGTCATCCTTTCAGCGTGTATGGCCAGAGGAGGAGGAGGAGGAGGAGGGGGAGGAGCATGAGGAGGAGGGGGAAGAGACAGCTTGGCCCACTGCTGAGGGTACAGATGCAGCTTGCCTGTCATCCTTTCAGCGTGTATGGCCAGAGGAGGAGGAGGAGGATCCTGAAAGTGATCTTGCTAGTGAGGACAGCCATGTGTTGCGTACAGGTACCCTGGCACACATGGCTGACTTCATGTTAGGATGCCTTTCTCGTGACCCTCGCGTTACACGCATTCTGGCCACTACGGATTACTGGGTGTACACACTGCTCGACCCACGGTATAAGAAGAGCCTTTCCACTCTCATTCCCGAAGAGGAAAGGGGTTCGAGAATGATGCTATACCACAGGGTGCTGGTGGACAAACTGATGGTAAACTTCCCATCCAACAGCGCTAGCGGCCGAAGGCGCATTTCCGCGGCCCAGGTAGCAGGGGAGGCGCAGAGATCAGGCAGCATGTACAGCGCAGGCAGGGGAACACTCTCTAAGGCCTTTGACAGCTTTATGGCTCCCCAGCAAGACTGTGTCACCGGTCCCCAGTCAAGGCTGAGTTGGCGGGAGCACTGTAAAAGGATGGTGAGGGAGTACATAGCCGATCGCACGACCGTCCTCGGTGACGCCTCTGCCCCTACAACTACTGGGTGTTGAAGCTGGACACGTGGCCTGAACTCGCGCTGTATGCCCTGGAGGTGCTTGCTTGTCCTGCGGCTAGCGTCTTGTCAGAGAGTGTGTTTAGTGTGGCTGGGGGAATCATCACGGATAAGCGTACCCACCTGTCAACCGACAGTGCCGACAGGCTTACACTCATCAAGATGAACAAAGCCTGGATTTCCCCAGACTTCTCTTCTCCACCAGCGGACAGCAGCGATACCTAAACAATACGTAGGCTGCACCCGCGGATGGAAGCATCGTTCTCTATCACCATCCAAAACGGGGACCTTTTTGCTTCATCAATCTGTGTATAATATTCACCTGACGTAATCACGCCGAACGGGCAATTTTTCTTAGGCCCACAAGGCTCAGTCATATAATTTTTCTAAACAATTTTTATACGTTTCAATGCTCATTAAAGCGTTGAAACTTTCACCTGAACCAATTTTTATTTTAACTGGGCTGCCTCCAGGCCTAGTTACCAATTAAGCCACATTAACCAAAGCGATTAATGGGTTTCACCTGCCCTCTCGGTTGGGCATGGGCAATTTTTCTCAGGTACATTAGTACTGTTGATACACCAATTTTTGTGGGCCCTCGCCTACAGTGTAATCCAATTAATTTTTTGCCCACCTGCATTACAGCTGACGTAACATCAGCTGTGATGGGCAATGCAATGGGATATTTTTATG
Organism: Eleutherodactylus coqui; assembly: GCF_035609145.1. NCBI lineage: Eukaryota > Metazoa > Chordata > Amphibia > Anura > Eleutherodactylidae > Eleutherodactylus > Eleutherodactylus coqui. Next base: position 308,972,026 of record NC_089837.1, read on the forward strand.
TACCGCCGGTGGGTTCCAGGGAGCCACCCATGCTGTGGGTCCACAGGGAGTTGTAAATGCATCTGTGTCCACTTCTAAAGAACCCCAGTCTGACTGGGGCATGCAGTGTGGGCCGAAGCCCACCTGCATTTCATCTGACGTTAGCTCTGCTGTCCAGGGCACTGCAATGGGATACATTTATGTACAGCCGGTGGGTTCCAGGGAGCCACCCATGCTGTGGGTGCACACGGAATTCCCATTGCGGAGTTGTACCTGCCTGTGACTATTTATAAAAAAACGCGGTCTGACTGGGGCATGCAGACACCTTGACAGAATGAATAGTGTGTGGCACATAGGTTCCCCATTGCTATGCCCACGTGTGCAGCTCCAGATGGAGGTGGCACAGGATTGGATTTCTCATTGCTTCTGTACAGCATTGTGGACTATCGCCCCGCCCCTTTTAAAGAGGGTCGCTGCCTAGCTGTGCCAACCCTCTGCAGTGTGTGCATGCTTTTCCTCTGGCAGACGCACTTATAAATAGACATGAGGGTGGCGTGGCATGAGGGCAGCTGAAGGCTGCGCAGGGACAGTTTGTTGTGCGCTGTGGGCACTGGGTCGTGCGGGGGGGGGGGTGTTGGGCAGCATGTAACCCAGGAGAAGTGGCAGCGGAGTGTCATGCAGGCAGTGATTGTGCTTTGTTGGAGGTAGCGTGGTGCTTAGCTAAGGTATCCATTGCTAATGAGGGCTTTTCAGAAGTAAAAGTTGTTGGGGGGGGGGGGCCCACTCTTGCCGCTATTGTGGCTTAATAGTGGGACCTGTGAACTTGAGATGCAGCCCAACATGTAGCCCCTCGCCTGCCCTATCCGTTGCTGTGTCGTTCCCATCACTTTCTTGAATTGCCCAGATTTTCACAAATGAAAACCTTAGCGAGCATCGGCGATATACAAAAATGCTCGGGTCGCCCATTGACTTCAATGGGGTTCGTTATTCGAAACGAACCCTCGAGCATCGCGAAAAGTTCGTCTCGAGTAACGAGCACCCGAGCATTTTGGTGCTCGCTCATCTCTAATCACAATGCTACTGAAAGAGGCACAACATGTAAATTTAAAACTTATGAAGATGTCTGCCCCTTGTATAACAAACACTAGAAACACAGTATATTGCCTATTCATTCACACAAAGTACGCTGATTGATATAATTCAGCAAGTGAAATAGAAACAGAGGATTGTACCTTTCTTAGACAGTAGCCAGAACAAACTCGTAAAATTCAAGATTCTTACTCACCACAGTTTTGTGTTTATCTGGCGTCTACTGTCCAGAGATCATAACAGTCCATAGAACATTCCACATGCGTGCATTTCTCCACCAACATGTTGGTGTAATCACTTAATTTAGGAGATACTGAATGGATAGTGTAGCCTTATCAGTCAGGTATAGCTAATTATTAGTCAATGCATCAGGGAAGAAAACAATGAGAAACACTCAGGTGATGTTTCTAAGCTCTTCTAAAGTGCTTTATTATTGCATAGTTTATATTAAAAAAATTTCAAGGACTTGTCAGGAGTTGATCACAAGCTACCTCATCCCATCAATATCCAGTCATAATTTAACAAGCATTTCATAGTGCATCATAGTAAGTTTACATATCATGCACATTAATGTATCTATAGCTTTGTAAGCATAGAAAATTCTTTTATACATTATGTTCTATTTTAAGAAAAATAATCCGTGAAAAAGACACTCAGTATACAAGCAATAATGTCAAAATATCTAAAAGTAGGGATATGAATACAAGGACATTTGGTAAAGAAGAAATCAATATAAATAGTATTTTCCATTGCTTTGTGAACATATAAACTGGCTAAAAGAATGATGTGCTTTTAAACCATTATTCTTGAGTTACTTTCATACACACTTATGAGTATATTCTCCTAATAAAGGTCAGCTACGCTTCTTTGATAAAATACTAAAATTGGCCTATGCAAACAGGCTAAACTGTGGAGACTTTAATGTTCCTCCAACTAGTAGCTTATTATCAAAAAGGAAAAATCTCATTTCATTAAATAAAATCCTATGTCAAGAAAGTGTATACAATATCTGGAGAATATAGCATAGCTCTGTAACAGATTATGCTTATTTTTCACCCGTGGACTATTCTACAATCGATATATTCATTACCCAGATCTATTACTATCTTCTTCTAACTTTACTATAGAAACCATCAAATGGGCTAGTCAGGCTTCTATAACATCAACAGTCAATGAATAATACAAGCAGCAACAGATGCAATTCCGCAGTTGTAATTCTTACCTTATTTCACATCCTTTCTAGAAAGTGATAATTGAATATGATTAAAAAAAAATATATCAATACAAATGCTTCTTCTGTCAACAATCATACAGTACTTTGGAACACTTACACAACACACATTGGAGGGGCCTTCATAAAACTAGAGCAGGGATTATTCCAATTGCTGGATTGGAGTTGGAAAGGATTTTCTTTTCTTTAAATGAGGAAAATTGGCTTCTACCTTATTGGCTTTTTTTCCTTCCTCTGGATCAACATTGGGGGGCTAAGGGGCTGAACTGAGGTGGGAGCTGGGGAATTAATGAGGTGCAATATTGAGTTGGAGACTATGAGGGGATTATTATTGAGTGGGAGCCTATTAATGGCATCATTACTAAGTGGGAGCTTATAAGGAGTATTATTATTATTGGGACTGAAAGTGGCACATACTGGGTGGAGCACAAAAAGGGGGATACAATCACTGTGTGGGCTACCATGTGTGGTATACTTACTATCCTGACACTATAATTTAAAAAAGACACAGACAAACTGAAGCAAAATCAGAGAAGAGGTACCAAGATGGTGAGCGGTCTGCAAGGCATGTCCTACAAGGAACGGTTAAATGATGTAGGAATTTTTAGCTTGCAAAAAAGGAGGCTAAGAGGAGACTTAATAGTTGTCTACAAATATCTGAAGGGCTGTCACACTGCAGAGGGATCAGCCCTATTTTCATTTGGACAAGGAAAGACTAGAAACAATACGATGAAACTGAAAGGGAGGAGACACAAATTAGATATTAGAAAAAGACTTTTTAACAGTGAGGGTGATCAATGAGTGGAACAGGTTACCACGGGAGGTGATGAGTTCTCCTTCAATGGAAGTCTTCAAATAGAGGCTGGACAGGCATCCGTCTGGGATTAGTTAGTGAATTCTGCATTGAGCAGGGGGTTGATTGTGATGACTGTGGAGGACTCTACTATACTATGAAATATCTGTAAGTCAGCCATTAAAACTATTCTATGGACATATTATACTCCAAACCACCTTCAGTAATATATTCAGAATGTTCTAATGCTAGAGAAGATGTGGAGAAAAAGGGTACCCTATATCACATACTATGGCCATGCCAACTCATAACATCCTATTGGAAATGGATTTTGTACCTGATATCTGTTGTTTTACATTTAAAGATTAACCAACCCCTCAACAAGCCTTAATCTTTATCTGAATTCTAGTTATACCTCCACAATACAAGGCTTAAATTTGCAAAGTACTTACAGTTCGCAAAATAGCTCTGACTCATTATTGGAATACTCCCATAGTACCAAATATATAGAACAAGTTATTAATAACACACTTGTAAGCGAAAAAATTATAGCGTTTGGAATTTTTACTGCTCAGACTTTCAACCAATTGTAAGAGGCTTGCATGTAATATGGGAAATATATTACACTTTATAATTCCATGAAATAAGGCTTTCTGGTCGTACGTGGAAATAATTGCTCATCAAAAGCCTATTACACCTTTACATTATAATATTTAATCTATAATGTTTTAGTTTTATTATGTTTTATTATGTAATGATTTATTTGAGTGTTCTTTAACATATTATAATTAACAGAAATCTAAAAGAAGTTTATTACATTTAGTTCAATTCACTTCTTAAAAAAACTGTTGTTTTTTTTCTAAACCAGCATATGAAGCATGAGCCTTAATAAATGTGGCCGATAGACCTAACAAGAACTCATTATTAAACAAGAATTATTAAACAATATCCATCAACAATGGTTTCATTGGAGTTTCCAGGAAGCAAAATAGGTGTTTTCCTACATTTTACAGAGCAAAATAAACTGAAAAAAGTAATCATGATGATTTGTCTAGTTACTCCCTGTCATAATGATGTACTTGTCAATTAACAGTACTATTACATCTAGTGATTGCATGTGATGTCCCCTTTGATTACAGTTGTTCATATTCCCTTTTCTTCTCCATCTGGCCCAGATGCCACGATGTCCTCTCACGGTCACAACTTGTCTGTAAATTTGACCAACATCTTTGACTTCTCAATTTAACATCCACTTGCCTTTAGTTTCCAAACCTCTATATTCATAGTGCCCCAATCAGTAATAAAGCCCCTCATATACTAAATTAAAGGGGTTCTCCAAATTATTTTTTTCTACAAAACCCCATTCTCCATGCAATAACATAACTAACAGTCATGTTCTCACCTCTCCTGGCTCCCTGCTGTGTCTCATAGCACCACTCAATCTGCTCCTGTTATTTGTTTCCAGGCTATAGGCAGCCTGTTTACAGGAAGTCATAGGCTGCTGCAGCCAATGACAGAGCTCAGTGATCAAGTGCTGAACTCTCGTATTGGCTGCAGAAACTTGAGAAATCCTCTGAACAAGCTGCGGGAGCCTGAAAACATTACACCACAGGGAAAACCCAGAACAGCGGTACAGGAAACGATGAGAAGGGAGAGGTGAGTATATACCAGTTAGCTATGGTACTGCATAGGGAGCAGGGTTTTGCAGAAAAAAAATAACTTTGAGACCCCTTTAAGTACTAATGGCCCTCATGACCTGCATTTAGATGTAATACCTCTCATGACCTAAATAAAGAAATAATGTCCCTCACAGCCTCCAATATAGGGGTTTTCTAAGGAAAATACTCTTGATGACCTATCTTCAGAATATTGTTTTGGTATGATAATTTGGTATATGTTTGCAATAGAATTGTGTGCCTACTATTCTATATCATAAAGAAAAAGGCCTGCCGCTGAGACCCCAGCTGCTTAGCTGATTGAGCGCATGTTGACAACAGCACTGGAGTCAGAATAGATGATTTTTCCTGGTGGGTTAAATGGCCAATCCGCCCATGAAGTACATTATACTGCAATACCTGTCAAATGATTGCAAGTTGAAGTCTCCAAAACAAGTGTAAATAAATTTAATAAAACAGTTTGAAATATTGGAAAAAAAACCCTCTGTTCCTGATTTTCACATAAAAAAATCAAAACAATAAAAAATAAACATATTTGGTACTGCCTAATCCATAATAATCCAGAATGTCATATATTTATCATCATAAAAGTTGCAACGTTATAAAAACTCTACCAACTTGGTACCACAGAATAATGTTAACATGTCATTTTTGCCACACCATGATTACCATAAAAGCAACCTCCTCCCCCAAAAAGCGGAACAATTGCATGTTTTTTCCATCTCACCCCACTTTTTAAAGTTTTTTGTTACATTATATTGTACATTAAATGATAACCAAAAACTTCACCCCTTCCCCAAAAAACAAGCCCTCAAACAGTTGGTGAAAAAGTTAAACAACTTGGAATCCGGGAATGGAAAAATGAGAACAAAAACCTTCAAAAGAGGCTTATTTTGACGGAGTTAATATGCAAGCTTTAGACCTAATATAGTAGGGAAAAGTTAGAAAAACACATTTAGACATAACACAGAAGTGTAACCTGCCAATAACTGAGGAATATACCGTAAATTACACCAGAAACTGGCATAAATTATAGTGAAGAGTCTGTCTGCTCATAGTAGGTTTAAATTTCAATTTATGATGCTCTGACGGCCAAAGATACATCAAAGTTATGATGAGACGCCAGTCAACGTTACTGTAGTGTCCCCATAGTGTAGACGGTAAAAATCTGCATTAGTCGACATATGCAAAACTATGGAAATGCTGTCCATTGCTATTCTATATTTCAGAAATCCAAACATGTCATCAGCTTTTTATAGTACTTCAGTTATGTAGGACAGGTTTCGCACTCAATTCCTTGCAGTGGTTAATGGCAAGGAATCTGTGAACATTGTGTGCTTGCTTATGAAAGTGATGTGACGTTTTATAAACAGGAGCATATCAGGGATTGCACTTTTAATGCATTGTCGAAATCTGGAAGTGAATATAAACAGGAGTGACAGCAAGCCAATAGCTGGCAAGAGTCATGTAGTTTAAAATAGCTTTGCATCTTGCAATAGAAAAACTACTAGAATAATCATCAAAAATGTTAGTTGAAAGGCTGAACGTCAGTTTCCCCCAAGGCGGTGGAGACTCCAGCTTGGATGCATCTGTAGTGATGTTTTATTGATTAGTCTATGGCCTTAAGGCACTTTAGCTAAAGCCCCTGGAAAAATCTTGCATTCCTTCATTCCATTGGAAGCGATTGATCGGTGACTGCAATAAGAACTTGGCAGGCTTACTTATGATGTTTTCATGATGACAAGGAGAATACCTAAGATTGGATAATGTAAGAAGGGAAATTACTTGTTATGGTTGTATAACCATGGTTGGCACTGCAGGTTTATGCCAAACATCATGCAGCTCTACAAGCCAGTGCTGAAAAAAGAACATACAGGTGTTATCCTGCAGGGCATTGGCAATCTCAAGCTCTAGCTCAATATATGCATATGACATTCTGCAACACAGTCAGTATCTGGAATCATATAGATTATTACTGTAGATCAAAAAGTGCATTATAAAGTTATACAAAACTTTTCTTCTATTTAGTAACAGTCCAATTTCTAACCATTTTCTTTTTATACTTACTGGCTCCTATTTGAATTAATGAATCTTGTTATTTGTATAGCGCCAACTTATTCCGCAGCGCTTTCAAGTAATTTTTATTTATTATCCCCCACCTATCTGGGTACTCATTTTACTGACCTCAGAAGAATAGAAGGCTGAGTCAACCTTGAGCCGGCTGCCTGAACCATGCAGGGTTTGAACTTGCAACCTTCAGGTCATGCGCGAGAGCCTAGGACTGCATTTCTCCTGCCTTAGCACTCTGTGCCACACAGGGCTATTTTTTTTAAAGGAACTTTATTTAGCCAGAATAAAATGGACAAATAAACAGGTACAGTGGGCACAGAAAGTGCACATCATGATGGCGCATCATAGTACATGAAAACAGAAAGAGCGTAATTATTTGCATATGTGCATACATTCCTTATAAATCATAACATTTGGATATATATATTTATTTTAACTTAATCAATTAATTATTGATAATGAGAAGAAACCTTAAGTCTAAAAAATAACAACAAAAATCAGAAGAACTGTAGCAACCCCTACCCCCAAACAACACAGTGCAACTTTTACCAAAAAAGGATAGAAAACAGAGCTTAGGTCAAGCGGGTACTCGTCACTCCATCTCCTCACAACACTCAGGCAGATCCCTCTCCCACCCTTGCAGGGCAGCTCACCCACACACCCCAGATCTTATCAAACTTCTCCGGGCATCCCCTGGCCATGTACATCAGCTTATACATAGGAATCCCAGAATTTACCACCTGGATCCATGTGCTTCTGGTTGGCCTCTCAGGATGTCTCCAGTTCAGCAATATCACCTTTTTAGCGTAAAAAACAGCAATTTGTATAAGGTGCAGGTTGCCCCAGCTACAGGGAGGTTTTCCCCAAGCCCGAAGAGGCACACCCCAATGGTGCAGGATCATCGGGGCTTCCAGGTGCGACTTCATGAATATGAGAACATCCAACCAATAATCTCGCAGAACACTGCAGACCCAGAACATATGCATAATTGTCCCATCAGCCATCAAGCATCGTGGGCACATCACTGAGGGAAGCAAACCCATAACATGCAGTCTGGAGGCAGTGTAATATATCCAAAGAACTTGACCTGAATAAGGCTGTCCCTAGTGCTAATTAGAGGGGGGCCAGAACCTGCCAGTATGTCCTCATCCTTCCCCGAAACAGATCCAGAATATCATTGACCCACTTCCGGGTGACCCTTTCCTTCATCGGGGCCAGATGCTGTATTAGCTGGGCATAGAAACTAGACAGTGTCTTCACAAGTTACACATCTGCACCAGACCCTCCAACCGAGACAGCGGCAGTGGTATGGACAAACCTCGAAACAGCCCCCGATCACATGTCTTAGCTAGTAATATCTGAAGTATGAATGTTCAGGTAAGTTATGGCTTATCTGCAGTTGTAGGAAAGTGCAGAAGGTGCCCTCACTGACTATGTCAGACAGGACACCCACCTCATGAAGTCTCCAGAATGCAGACTCAGGGAAGCATCGCAAGTGTGGCAGATGTGGGTTGTTCCACAAGGGAGTATGTGAGGACCACGTAACTTTCCCTACAGGCACCAGCTGCAAGGCCCTGTGCCACACGCTGACTGTTAACAGCATGGGAGCGGGTAGAGGGACAGTAGAAGAGAAGGGGCCACGCATCAGCAAAGCTCTCAGACTCTGTTCAGGACCCACCACCCCACGCTCCAGGCCCACCACCGGGTTGTAATCTGATGAGGACAGCCACCACCCAGCATATACCAACTGACTGGCCAGATAATAGTAATAGAAATGGGATAAGGCTAGACCTCCCTAGCTCACTGGGAGGCACAGGGTCTCTAGTTTAATCCTGGGGGATGAACCTCTCCACAGGATGTGTAGCCTTTTGGAACCAGGATATGGGAGTTATGCAAGACATACAGAATCTTCAGCAACTGTTTCAATTTAATCAAATTAATTCTGCCTACCAGGGTAAGCAGTAGAGAGGCCCAGCGTGCCACCATTCCCTCCACACAATCCAGAATGGAGGTTAAATTAAGGTCACCAAAGGCAGAGACATCCGCCGACACCCTTATACCCAGCTCAGTGGGGCAGGCAGAGGAAGCTTGGCAGCTGCTGAGGCCACTGCGACAAGATGGGTTTTGTCCCAATTGACCCAAATGCCAGAGTGTAGGTCAAATGCATCAAAAATGGTGAGTCAAAAAAGTGCAGAGTCAAGAGATGGCTCCGGGTCCTGGAGAAAGAGAAGGATGTCATCCGCATACAGCACTATGCGCTCTTCATAATTGCGCAGTCTGCACCCCCTTCTAATTCGCGACGTCTGGACCCAAATTGCAAGGGGTTCTATAGCGAGGGCAAACAAGGCCGGGAACAGAGGGCAGCCCTGTCGTGTGCCTCTACCCAGGGGAAACTGGGCAGAAACATGGACTACATGGGTTCTAACATGGGCCACTGGAGAGTTGTACAGGATCCGTACCCATTTATTAAACGATGTCCCAAATCCAAACCACCACATCACTGCCCACAAGTATCTCTACTCCACTGAGTCGAAGGCTTTTGCCTGATCAATAAACACCAGGGTGTGCTTCCCTTAGTTAGAGTGCTCATAAGTCAGATGGTCAAAAATCGCCTTAGATTCATGCCTGTACTTTTGCCAGGCATGAAACCAGACTGGTCAACATATATAATCTCTCCGAGGACCAAGTTCATGCGCGTCGCCATTATTTTTGCAAGAATCTTACCATCCTTGTTGGGGAGTGAAATGGACTAGTAGGAGCCACAGTCTGCAGGATCTTTTCCAGCTTTAGGGATCATGACAATTAGGGCCTTGCGCATGGTATCCGGCAAGACTCCATCTCGCAGGATAGAATTATATAACGTTAGGAGATGGGGGGCCAAGAAATCTAAATTCTTTTTATACCATTCCCCAGGAAGCCCATCCACGCCCGGGGATTTCCTATTGGGGAGCAACTTGATGGCATCCGATATTTTCTCTATGCTTAGGACACCATCCAGATAGGCCACACTGGACTGGCTCAATGTAGGAAGGAGAATGTCATTAAGATAGCTTGTGAGTTGTTCATTAGAGCAGCTAAGTTTACAGATGTATAGATTTCTATAAAAATGGGCAAATGTTTGGTTGACTAGTTGTGGGTCATCTATCTAGGCTCCCGAGGTGTCTCGCACTGCCACAATTGGTGGCAGCAACTGGTCCTTTCTGGCCAAGTAGGCCAGCAGTTGGCCATTCTTATCCCCCTGGTCAAAAACTTGATGTTGGGAATAAAGAAGGTTCTTTTTGGTGTATTTAGTTAATAGTAGTTTATATTCCCATCGTAAGTGGTTTAGGTACGCTTCCGAGGAAGGATTCGCTATGTGCCTGGCCTCTGCAGCAACAAGACAGCACTCTAAGTCAAGCCGGGTGGCCTGCAGGGACCTTCTGTACTCAGTTATGGCCGACGTGAAGGACCCTCTAGTGAAAGCCTTAAAACATCCCATACAATTAGCTCTGATGCCGTCCTCTCATTAACCCCCCAGTACATTCCCATATATCGCTCAGCATATTCCTGCACCTCTCCTGTGCTAGCCATAGGGGACTAAGTCTCCACAAAGGGTGACTACCCTCCACTCCGAGGTCAAGGACCAATTGGAGCGGGGAATGATCTGATATGCCTCTGGGCAGATAAGATACATCATGCACCATAGGGAGACATTCCAGGGAGCCAAAGCATAAATCAATGCGGGAAAAGGTGTTATATGTCAAAGATTGACAAGAGTAGGCAGTGTCATACGGGTGTTGCAGGCACTATATTTCCTGCAGCAAGTAGGATTGAGCCCATACAGGTAGCCGGGGCGATCCTGAGGTGGCTGGAGTAAAGCAGTCCCACACTGGATCCAAAATAAGGTTAAAGTCTCCTTCAAATATTATTGGGACTGGCTCAAGCACCTGTGCTATCACTTCGTGATGCGGACTTTGATATCAGCAGGGGGTGGCAAATAAACATTAGGTGCCTTGAAGGATCCCAAAACGTCCCCCGGTGTCAATATGGATATGTCAGAAAGCAAATCGGGCTTAGTCACCAGGATACTGACTCCTCTAGCATAATTGGAGTAGGTAGTCTGGTACACAGAGCCTATAGGGGCCCGTTTAAGTGCAAGTATCCTTGAGCCCAGCAAGTACGTTTCCTGAAATAGTATTATATGGTAGGAGTGAATCTTGAGAAAATTAAAAACCAAGGCTCTTTTAAATTTAGAGTTCAAGCCTCTAACATTCTAAGAGACTAGTTTACGATACGTGCTAGCCATTACAGTGGAGTTGGTTATCATCTATGAAGAGCACTCGCATAACACCTAGAGAAGAGTCGCGCCAGAAAGAGAACAGAATAAAGTAGAAAAAAGCAGACAACTAATACTTATAAACTCCAAACAAAAACCCTTTCCCACCCTACCCATCCCCCTGAACTCTGGACAGGTTTAGATCCCACAATTCACAGCTTTTGTAAGGGGTATAAGGCTTGCCCCCAGAGAACTAACTGGAAAACTTAAAACACAGAGTGCAACAATAGTCATAAAACCCCCCTGCGGAAGAGTAGGGACAACATCATGTAGGTGCGGGCTGTCTCACTATATCATATACATGCCTTGCTGCACAGTAGTGTGATTCCCCGGGGTGACACCCCCAGGGCTCTCAGCCCCAAGGGAGGGTTCCACCAGGGAAAGACCACAGACAGCAAAACTGCTGGGCCACCGGGAAAATCAGAAAAGAAAACGGTATTAACATTAGCCCACATCACATAGCAAAACTGTCCCTGCCAACAGCTAACCCCAGAAACCAAGGAGGAATGGAAGGGGGCTAGGAGGAAAGAGGAATGAGGAGGGGCTGGACAGCAGGGAAGAGGATGGTAAGCCTTCTTCAGTAGTTATGTCAAATGTAGATTAATGGGTCAGCCATTTCAAGGACCATTAATGTCCCAAGAACAGGAGTCAGTCTTGCTCGAGCCAACTCAGAACCTCCCCTGGACCTTCAAAAAGTAAGAGATTTTTCTTGATTACCTTGTGTTTAGCAGGCTATAACATTGTGTAAACAAGCTGCTTGGAGCATACTAACTTCTTTGCCTCCATAATTTTTTTTCGCCTCTGCTGCACCTTCAGAGAAAAATCCAGGAAAATGTGAACTGTTTGCCCCTCTACCCTCTGGGGCTCCTTCACACAACTGAGTTTCAGGATTGTAACGACAGCCTGCAGCAGCGCCGCAGAACGCCAGGAGAAGTGAGTAATGATTTTTATTCTTTGCTCCACTGTATTCCCGACGTATAAGGTGACAGTTGGGGGGTCGTCTTATACGCCCCGTCGCCTTATACGCCGGTATATATTTTTATTGTAACACATTTCTGGATGAATTGCAGGGAAGGGCTTATATATTTAAGCCCTTCCCGACAATTCATCCCGCGATCGCCGGCAGCCCATTGCTTTCAGTGGAACCTGCTGTATTGCCGGCTCCATTGAATTCAATGGGCAAACATCGTTCTTCTCTGCCACAGCTGTTACAGCTGTGGCAGAGAAGAATGATTTGTCTTCTATATGTTCTCAATGGGGTCGGCGCTGCTGCCGCCGGCCCCATTGAGCGCATATGGAGAAGAGAACAGGAATCGCAGATCGCACATAGGTGCGATCTGCGATTTCTATGGCCTAAGAAGGACCGTTGGGGTTCTTGAAGCCTAAAATAGCTCCTAACGGTCTCCCTATAGCAGCAGCACTTTCCCTGATTTATGTCAGAAGGCATCTGTGGCGAGCCGCGGGAGGGCAGATTTTAATACTCGGGTGACACCTAATCTCGCCAGCCACTCACTGCAGGGGGGTGGTATAGGGCTTGAACGTTGCAGGGGGAAGTTGTAATGCCTTCCCTGTCTTTCTATTGGCCAGAAAAGCGCGCACATTTCTCAGGGAAGAAAATAAAAGTAACCCGAACACCGCGTGGTACTCGTTACGAGTAACGAGCATCTCGAACACCCTAATACTCGAACGAGTATCAAGCTCGGACGAGTATGCTCGCTCATCTCTAGTAGCAATGCCAGTGGGACCACACCACCACTAGATGTCAGCAGAGAGTAGGTCAGAAGTCAGTGGACAGGAGTATATAGAGGTCTGTGCAGGTTGGCAAGCAGGAAGTCTGCAGGTGTTGTCACTCTCTGGCCCACAGCTTCAATTCTAACAGGCAAGTGATGAGCAGATCTGAGCAGAGAAGAGAAGGGAGAGGGGGAGGAGAGGTGGAGGGGCGGTAAGCAGCTTGACCCTTATATGCTGGGGCACTGTCACAGTGTATTCTGATTTTCCTCCCTTTTCCCTCAGCAGCTGTGGAGGCTCAGTGCAGAGAGCTTCAGCAAGTGCCCTTAATGTCCAGCAGGTGTTGTGTGCAGGCTCACTGCTGGCCAGACACACAGGATGGCTCCTCCACTTCCTGCCTGGGTCACTTGGGACCTCTATCCTCTATGCCAGGTACTGCCAGGCCCGAGCTCTCACTGTCCCCTCTGCTCTCTGGGGGTTCCCCCTGCTGCGCACTCACAGCCCCTTCTGGCTGCGATCAGGGGCGCCTGTGTCTCAGCACTCCCTCGCTGATTAACTGTCCTAGCACCACTGCCTCCTCACCTCGATCCAGTGGCCGTGTCCAGGTATGTGACCCTGCTGCACTCGCTCTGGGTTGTTGCTCCAGAGGATGCTTCTAAAATTGAGATCCTGGCTTCTCCCCTCTCAGTAGGCCCGAGAGGCTGTGATGTAGATAAGCAGCAGGAGAGGTAGATAAACTCCCTCTCTGCTGCCCAGCTGCTTAGGAGGGTCTCCTACAGGTGGTCCACAGAAGTGGAGGTCTGGGAAACAGGCAAATATCTGTTTTTTTTAGACTTTTTCCTGCTGTGTCAGAGGAGCTGTTCTCCCTGTGACCGTTCTCCTTGCTGGCTTAGCCACGCCCCCCACACAGGGATATTTACATCAGATTTTAGAATAATCTAAAAATTTTAAAAGTACAAAATGTATTTTGTATGAATGTTTGTATTATAGTTTCAAAAATGTTTTACAAATCACCAGTACTAAATTTTGTCAAAAATTTTTCTGTATCATAATCTCCTGTTTTCCAAATTGTTGTTTGGGCATTTGCTAACCGTTGGAGGGGATCAGGGGATCAACTGACAACACTGCTAAGCCTTTCTTGCTACAGAGAGTGGTGTTTGATTTGTTAGTCTCTCTTTAAATAGTTTTGGTTTCTGCAGAGTGGTGTGGTTTGTAGTTGTGACCATGTGTTCCAGTCTCGTCCTGTCCTGTCAGTGTGTCCTGCTCCTTGGTTTTCTGGTTAAGCCTGTTTTTTTAGTCTGCATTTTTTGCCTTACTTGTTTGTGTGCTTCTGTCGCCCTTTGTTGGTTCTTTTCTGGACTTTAGTGCCTTCCTATTCTCAGGGCTAGTGTTAGATAAGGGATTCCAGTAGGGAATACTGGGGGTTATTGAGTATTAACTTAGGCTGCCTGTCCACGGGCGTTTTTGCATTACGTTCCTGGCGGTGATAATCCGGCCGCAGGAAACGCAGTGAACGCTTTCCAAAGTGTTGCTGTGGACAGGGGGGTTGCGCTTTCCATGAGCGGAGAATCATAGCAATTCTCCGCTCGTGACCGGGAAATTGCAGCATGCTGCGAATTGCCGCGATCCTCCGCGATGAGTCTATCTGTCAGATAGGCTCACCACGGAGATCTGTCAGCTGGCTCTTGCTCCCCGGCAGTGGCTCCTGTAGCGGAGATCTGCCACAGGATATCGCAACGCCTGTGGACAGGCATGTTTAATGGGCCTGGTTTTGAGGGACAGAGTGGTAGGAAAAGACATAGTGTTAGGAATAGCATTTATCTGGTGGCTCTTTGGTTCTATTAAGTCTTCACTGCTAGTTTCTTCACTATCATCGTTTATTTATTTTACTCATTTACATAGCGCATACATATTCCGAAGTGCTATACATTAGTGATATTATCCTCATTGGAGCTCACAGTCTAAGGTCACTTATTTGTATGCTCTGTTTAAGGCCATTTTCACACAACAGTACTTTTGTCAGTGCTTTACTTCAGTATTTGTAAGCAAAACAAGGAGTCCATTAGGCCAGCCTCACACAAACAAGTCGTATTCCGCAAACGGATCTCTGCAGCGGAAGGCTTACGAAACATCGCAGAATATAATTGTGCATTGTCACGGAAGATCGCGGATGCAATTGTTTTTCCGCACGGATGTACGCGTTTGTACAGCGTATTATCTGAGCGGAAGATCTCTCTCTTCCCTTCTGGCTTTTTTACCTATTTTCCTATCAAGTAGCAAGTGTTTCTGCGGCTCATACGCAATGTCAATTGCCTATGGGCTGCGGATAGCTCATATCCATAGACATCCATTGAGGCCGTCCTCATGGAATCCATGCTAAAATAGAGCACACTGCGATTTTTCTTTCGCTAACACACAGTTCATCTGAGCTAACTGGTGAAAGTTCATGCCTTTCAATCCCCGCATATTTCCGTGTATTGTCCATGTGGACGGCGATTGCAGAATACACTATTCCAATCTGCCCATGTGAGCCTGGCCTTATAATTTTTCCCAGTGTATTTTCCACTTCTGGTTTTGGCTTACAAATACTGCTGCAAAATATTGACACAAAATAATGCAAAAAAAAGGCCCAAGGTCTCATGCATACGGCGGGTCCAGATTCCGTCTGTGGTATCCCGCATGGAATCCGGCCCTGACCATGGCAGGTGATCCTGTGTACCTGGTGTCCTTTTCACTGGCATCCACGCGGATCTGTCTTCCGACTTTTTTCTTTAACTCCTGCATTTTTCACAGAATCTGCATCCCGTCCGCAATATACATTGTGGATAGGCCGCGGGTTGGACAGCTTCCGTTGACTTCAATGGAAGCTATCCATGCGGGAACCACAAGAAAATAGAGTATGCTGCGATTTTTCATCAGCGAGCAGAAACTAATTGATTTTCGCTCATATGCATGAAAAGTCACTTTTCCACAGCATGCTATGGACGGTTAGTGCTGCGGAACCTGGAGGCGGACGCCCGCTACGGATTCCATAGCAAAAATCAGTGTCAAAGATAACATTTCCTGGAAAGATGGTGTATTTTTTTTAGCCAGATATTACTGTAGCTGTAAGAGAATTAGCAGATATAAAATATCTTAAAAGCAGGGTTTATTTTGTTTTTTTTTTCAGGACATCTTTCCTAACACTTGCCGTGTTCTTGGGTCCATGGCAATTTTTTCTTGCAAAAAGTGTACAAAACATGAATGAAATTCTTGGCGTTTTTAACACTAAAAAAAGTCACACAGAAAAATCATGTGAAGGAAGTCTAAGGCCTCATGTCCACGGGCAAAATAAGAATTAAAATCGGGAGTATTTTACCTGCACGCGGATCCGCGCCCCATAGGGATGCATTAGACAACCGCAGGTAGTTAAATACCTGCAGATGTCATTTTTCCCTGCAGGCACGGGTCCCACATGCAGGAAAAAATCCGGACATGCTTCATTTTTGTGCGGGTCTCCCGTGAGGGCGGGAGACCCGTGCCTGAATTAAACTCACCTGCTCCGGATGGTACGGGTCTTCCCTTCTTCGCGGCCGGATTTTCTTTTCTCGGCCTGGCGGATGTGCCCGGCACATGCGTGCGGCACACAGCCAACGTGCCAAGCACATCCGCCGGGTCGAAGAAAGAAGATCCAGCCGCGACGGAGAGAAGATCAGGCTGCGAAGAAGGGAAGATCCGGAGCGTCAGAGAGGTGAGTAATTCTTATTTTCAGCCCTCCTGTCCGCGGGGCAGGAGGGACCCGCTACGGAATCCGTAGCGGGCCTGATTTTCCCCGTGGACATGAGGCCTAAGACTGTGAATGCCTACACTAACATTACAAACAAATCACAAAAAAGGGACTAAATCTATAAAAAAATCACAGAAAAAAGCCATACTTGCTAATAGAAAAGTACATAGGCAGCAACAATTCCCAGCAGCATGTAGAAGAGACAACATGGATCCTATTACCTCATATTTATTATTAATTTTGCAGGAAGCAGTCTGGCTTTAACATGTTGGGGGACCTGGGGTATCAGTACTTTGTGTACTGTAGTTCACGTTGAAGTCGAGTGATAGCCTGCCTGAACTAATAATATGGGAAGCATTAATAAACACTAAGTCTACATGTTGCACCACATGCATCTGTGTGACTGGCACCCTATATAAGCCATATCTATGTACAAGTATAATACAAAGCAGCCACCCCTCATGAATAATACGGTAGGTATGTAAAGGGTGAACTTTTGGACCAGGATGAAAAATCATGGTGTTGCTGAAGAAGGACCACGGCCCTGGATATAGGTAAAGGCTGCAATTACTGAGCTACCCATTTTGGCAGCGTATTAACTTCCTCTTCCAGCCAGGGAAACTGTGTATACAAGGAGTTTAAGTTCTGTGTTGTTGATTTATATTAGCTAAAAAGATCATCTCAAAGGAGCCAGAATATTTCAAAGTCTAGAAATCCCATAAACTTCTACAGTCTTGAGTGTGTTCTTTAGTCAACCTAAAACGTCCTTGACCTTAAAATGGGCATTGTCCACAATCTCAAGGTTTCATTCCTAGGATAGGTGCACAGAGTTGATACATCAGGTTGGCTGTAGTTTGTAGCAGGCAGAAGAGAGAGTTTACAGCACTCCAAGTTGAAAAAATAAAACCAAACTTTAACATATTTAAGGCTCATTTGCCTGAGCTGAAAATTTAACCCCTTAGTGACGAAGCCTGTTTGCGCCTTAGAGACAGAGCCAAATTTTGGAAATCTGACATGTCATTTTAACATAGAACAACTCCATGTTTTGCATATCTAAGTGATTCTGACATTGTTTTTTCGCCACATGTTGTACTTCATTTAGGTGGTAAAAATAGACCAATAGAATTTGTGTATATTTATTAAAAGTACCAAAATTGAGAAAATTTGGGGAATTTGTTTAGTTTATTCTGGGCGCACCTTTGAAAAACTTTTTTTTGTTTTTTTTAACCATTTAGGAGACTCACAAATTTATTATTACGTATCAACATTTTGAGGAACACTTTGTTTTCCTACACCAAACCAAGATTGAAAAGGCTCATTGGTATCAAAATGATGGATACCCCCCACAAATGACCCCATTTAAAAACTGCACCCCTTATTGTATTCTCCAAACCAAACCAAAAGGAGAAGCCGGTGGCTTTCAGAACAGACATTTTGCTTGAAGGTGATTTAGGCCCCATTGCCCACTTGTAGAGCCCTTGAGCGGTCAAAACAACAGAGAACCCCCACAAATGAAAACTGGACCCCTTGTCGAATTAATTTAGGGATGTACTGCGTATTTTGACCCCACAGTTTTTGAATGAATCTCAGCAAAGCAGAAGGAAATTATGTTTATAAAGTTTTAAAGTTATTTTAAAAAAACATTTTTTTTTGTACAGCACACGTATGAATAAAGACTTTCACCTCAAAATGGATACCTCTGTTTGTCCCGCGTTAAGAAATATACCCATTGTATCCCCAATCTTAAGTCTGTATGCACAAAGGGGCCCCAAATTGAAAAGGCCATTGAAGTTCTATTGTTTTTAACTTTTATGTGATTGCCATTATCCATTGGATAACGGGGATCACGTGACCAGAGACCGCTCATCCCGGCCCTCGGTCACTAATGCAGGCTCTCGGCTACCTTTATTAGCCAGGAGCAAGGAGATTTTAAATTTCCCAGTCTCTCCCCAGCTTCTGCGCTTCCATATGCAATTTTGTCAACAGGCACATGCGCCAAAGTTGGAAATAGGTCTGTGGATAAAGATCTCATTAGGGGGACATTACCAGAGACCTTAGGTAAGTAATTTCAACTCCCCTCATGGATTGGATAGGTGATAGGAAGTGAAACTTTAACTTTTTTTTACTTTAACGTGATCGCTGTTATCCAGTGAATAGCAGGGATCACGTGACCAGGGAACGCGTACTGCGCACACCATGAAATCCCCAGGCTCTCAGCTATGTTTAGTACCTAGGAGCAGGGAGATTTTAAATTACCTGGGCAATCTGCCTCTTTTGCATATGTGCCTGCCATTTTGGGAAGTGGAGATGAAACTTTAACTTTTTAAACTTTTTTTACACTTTTTTTAAACTTTTTTTTTTTTACTTTACATGATCACTGTTATCCACAGGGCTTTATTCCTCAGAGGAAGCATGTTTTTACATCCCTGAGGATTAAAGACTACTTAGCCAGGATGTAAAAACACTCTGGGGCAGTCACTAAGGGGTTAAGTGTCCAGCAAGTCATTGACTTTTTAACATGTCAAATTTCTTTTAATTTTTCACACTGAAGTGTCGAATTTAACTCTCTCTTTTCCGCCTGCTATAACCTACTGCCGACATAGTATATCAACTCTGTGCACCTGTCCTGGAGATTGTGGACGATGTCTGTTTTAAGGTCAAGGACGTATAAGGTTGACTTGACAACACATGGCACTTGAGACTGTAGAAGTTTATAGGATTTGAGATACTCTGATTCTGCTGAGATTATTTTCTTAGCTAACATAAATCAACTAACCTATATGCATGTAATG
This sequence comes from Eleutherodactylus coqui, assembly GCF_035609145.1. Classification (NCBI taxonomy): domain Eukaryota; kingdom Metazoa; phylum Chordata; class Amphibia; order Anura; family Eleutherodactylidae; genus Eleutherodactylus; species Eleutherodactylus coqui. The sequence continues at coordinate 308,991,465 of NC_089837.1, forward strand.
GTCCTTCTTCAGCAGTTCTGTGATTTTTCTTCCTGGGGTTCTTTCACATTGTTCATTGTGCATAGAGGTGTCTTGTACTACTCGGACTACAACTGAAGGATAAGCTAGTAAGTAGGTTGAGCCATCTGCGCAACCACATAAAGTCAGAACCTTTTGCCCTTTCTTCTTCATTCTTCAAGGTTGTCCTGCACCTAGAGTGCTTCTTTTATTATATTGCATATCCATCCTTGTGCCAGTAAGTACCATTTTCTGTGATTTTTTTTTTTATATATATTTGATCCCATTTTTTTAATTTATCCTATACCATGATAAATAATATTGAGGCGTGTTCCATCATATTTTGTAATGCATTGGCATTCTAAACTAGAATCCTTACATCTAGAGGAGAAGTAGATGGAATACCTACAACTTTGCAATATGGAGCCGTAGGGACTTTGAAAGATCGTGTGCTACACCTGCAGGGCAGACAGCCTAGTGCACTTAAGCCATGCTACACTAATTGCGTAGGGCGGGCCCTTGCCATTTACTTTCAACAGTGGTCACGCTAAACAATTAGCGTAGCTATGCTGAGTTGCAACTCTGTGTGACTTGTTAACTCAGGAACATGCTCACGCACTATGCGTTAGCGATACTACATAGTTATAAGTATTAACAAGTTCTTTAGCAGTACTAAAATATGACCCTTTCCTAGTGTGTAACATTATATCACTACGTTTAGTACTTGTTTGTCCACTTCCATCTTTTCTTTCTCTTAGAAGAAAGGAGTGCAGTATGAATAGAAAAGATAGTATACATACATTACTACAGTAGCTTTCCTTCCCCTTATAAGGGCTTCTACCGACTAGTGTTCTTTTTTTAACGCTGCAATATCACTGTTTTTTTTTCAATGGGACTTTCTAATGTTAACCCTTTGCAATCCAATTTTGGATTCAGCGGGCTTTCTCTTTCTACCATTATACAATGGTGCCATCTGCTGGCTAGAGCCAGTACTGCAGTATGGGACATGCTGGAGAGGCCCCTGACAACAGAGCAGCCAGAAATCTACAGTAAGAATACCCTGCCAGACATCTTCCGACATTGAAGCTGTACAGCCTTCAATCAGAATGTCTTTAGACTTCAGACAGTGGATTGGAAAGGGTTAAAATCACATCGCACAAAAATTACAAAAGCACAAACTTGCGATTTTTGTGCAATGCAATTTTAACATTGGAAAGTCCCATTAAAAAAGGAGCAATATCGCAGCGTTTAAAAAAAACGCTAGTGGGTAGAAGCCCTAAGGCTTGTCAAGGCAGAATATGTCAGAAATAGCTTGCAGATTTAGACTTAGGCTGCATTCACACAGTTCTGCCCGCGGCTAAACCGCCTGCGGCCGCTAATCTCGGGATTAGCCAGCCATGTGGACGATGTTTCTCAGAAACCTCGTCCACACGGGACGGCTAATCCGCTGCGGTAAATCCGGCTGAAACCGTTTCCAAAGATTGAGCATGTCTGTTTACTTTCATTTTTTTGTTTATTTATGTCACGGCCGCTCTCTACTCTATGGGAGAGCCGGACGCAACGGAAAAGCATGCAGCCGGGCCGCTTCAAAGCTGCCATGGCTTAAACCGCGGCGGTTCTCCCAGCGGAAATCTCGCGGTTTTTGCTGCGGCCAAACCGCGAGATTTCCGACGGGAATCCGCCCTGTGTGAACCCTGCCTTAAAGCAGTCCGTAGTGTGCTTCTCATGCAGCAATGTGATTTAGACAGACTGCAGCAATCCTAATAAATAGTTTAGGATAATGTATTACCAGTAGAGATGAGCGAGCATACTCGTCCGAGCTTGATGCTCGTTCGAATATTAGGGTGCTCGAGATGCTCGTTACTCGAGACGAGCACCACGCGGTACTCGTCTCGATTAAACGAGCACTGACCATGGAATTCAATGGAGCCCGCAATACAGCCGGCTCCATTAAAAGCAATGGGCTGCTGGCGATCGCGGGATGAATTGTCGGGAAGGGGTTAAATATATAAGCCCTTCCCTGCAATTCATCCAGAAATGTGTAAAAAAAAAAAAAATATATATACTCACCTGGTCCCGGCAGACAGAGTTCAGCGCGGCCAGCGGCAGTCCTCCTGAACTGCTCTGAACAGCTGTGAGTAGTATTCAGCAGCCGGGGATTTAAAATCCCCGCCTGCTGAATGAGCTGCCTCTAATTGGTCACAGCCTGACCAATCAGAGGTAGATTCCACTCACACACCCATTCATGAATTTATGAATGGGTGTGTGACTGCTGCCTCTGATTGGCTCAGCGGGACCAATTAGGGGCAGGCTGTGACCAATTAGAGGCAGCTCATTCAGCAGGCGGGGATTTTAAATCCCCGGCTGCTGAATACTACTCACAGCTGTTCAGAGCAGTTCAGAAGGACTGCCGCTGGCGGCGCTGAACTCCGTCTGCCGGGACCAGGTGAGTATATATATATTTTTTATTTTTACACATTTCTGGATGAATTGCAGGGAAGGGCTTATATATTTAACCCCTTCCCAACAATTCATCCCGCGATCGCCGGCAGCCCATTGCTTTCAATGGAGCCAGCTGTATTTCCGGCTCCATTGAATTCAGTGGGCTAACATCGTTCTGCCGGGACAAGGTGAGTATATATTTTTTTAATTTTTACACATTTCTGGATGAATTGCAGGGAAGGGCTTATATATTTAACCCCTTCCCGACAATTCATCCCGCGATCGCCGGCAGCCTATTGCTTTCAATAGAGCCAGCTGTATTGCCGGCTCCATTGAATTCAATGGGCTAACATCGTTCTTCTCTGCCACAGCTGTTACAGCTGTGGCAGAGGAGAACGGTCTTTATGCTGACAGTGCGGGGGGGGGGGGTCTCACTCTTGCCACTATTGTGGCTTAATAGTCGGACCTGGGAACTTGAGATGCAGTCCAACATGTAGCCCCTCGCCTGCCCTATCCGTTTCTGTGTCGTTCCCATCACTTTCTTGAATTTCCCAGGTTTTCACAAATGAAAACCTTAGCGAGCATCGGCGATATACAAAAATGCTCGAGTCGCCCATTGACTTCAATGGGGTTCGTTACTCGAAACGAACTCTCGAGCATCACTGAAAGTTCGACTCAACTAACGAGCACCCGAGCATTTTGGTGCTCGCTTATCTCTAATTACCAGCGTACTTCAGTTAGTTAACCATAGTATTTAGTGACTACTGGACACGGGGCTTTTAAACTGCACTATACACGCTCACTATTCACTTATAAGTATAAATGTAGTCTGGGCATTAACCCTTTCCAATCCAATTTGTATCCTGGTTTTCCTAGGGGACTTACTCTTTTTCTGCCGTTATACAACGGCGCTATCTGCTGGATAAAGCCAGTACTGCATTAGGTGACACGTTAGATAGGCTCCGACAGCAGAGAGGCTGGCAATATACAGTAAGAGAACCCCGACGGACATCTTCCAATATCAGAGCTGTACAGCCTTAAATCATAATGTCTTCAGACGTCAGACAGTGGATTGGAAAGGGTTAAAGGATATTTTTTTGCCAAATTGCAATTTGGTAATATTAATTATACATTAAATTTATTATTGTACCATTTGGATAAATCTGGCAACATTTTCCATATTTACACCAGTCACAGGGGTTGCCTTGCTAATGTGGCATGCAAAACACACGTCAGTGTGTGGCAGGTAGTAGGTAATGATGGCGTGATTTTGGTGATGTCTATTATGACATGTATACCTATGGATTTAACGGACAAAAAAAGAGGTCAGCACACAAAAGCCTCAATAAATACTGCATATTCACATGTACAGGACAGTAATAGGAACATGAACATTACAATAGTGCCAACCCTATAACCTGCACAGGTTGGCACCATTGTTATGTTCATGTTCCTATTAGTGTCTTGTATATGTGAATATGTAGTATTTAATATGCTTGTTGTATTATCGTCATCATTGAAACATGGTTGTGATAGCATTGGATATCTCTTGCATACACACATCTCTATTTACCTGACATGCTCGATGCTTTCCTTTTTTGATGCATGATTTTTGTTTTGGAACTCATCTCTTCTGTTATGTGATATTTTAATATTATTCTGTTTCATTAAATTTAAAAACTCTCTTTATTGAGGCATTTGGCACTGACCCCTTTTATTTTGCCTATCCATTATGCAGCAGAATGTTTGTTTATGACTGTAATAGATGCAAGTTTGATTAATGCCGGCTGTCCACGGGTGATGCGGTATCCCTGGCGAAGCTCCGCCGCTGGAGCCGCCGGCGAATCTCCGCCGATCAGCCCTATCTAATAGATAGGCTGACTGCAGAGAATCAGGGCAATTCGCAGCATGCTGCGAATTACCGGCTGCTCGTAGACAGGTGTCGGCACTTTCCATAGCAATGATATAGGAAGCGTCGGCCAGCGTGATTCGCCGGCAGTTTACCGGCGCTTTACTGTATTTCTATGTGGATTTAAGTGTAATTGACAGTTATTGAATACATAAGATGTAATAATTGGGCCATGCACCTTTTTTTCATATGCGTTCTATATTTTAAAGGACTCTTAGGAACATGTGTGGATTTAATAAAGGTGTGTTGTTTCAAATCTTTGCTCAGTGTTTTGCATGTATATAAATGTTTCTATACTGGTGCATACCATTAGTAAATCTTCCCCATTATACAGAATGTGGTTTCAAATTGGACAGCAAACTGTATAGTCTATGAACAATGCAAATAAGTGTTTCATATGATGGCGCAGCAAAAATACTCTTGTATGTAAATCCTAACACAACACTTACCTTCATAGTTATGAAATATTATAATGTAGTAGGCAGAAGCATTTAAAAGTGATATGGAGATTTATTTTCCATAATTTGTGAAGCACCATATGTGACAATAAACAAGTATATAAAAATGTGCAATTTGTGTCACCACTTCATCTGTATAAATGTATTGTGATTCTGTTTCAGTCTAAAACACTTTACAACAAAGAAGAAAATGGAAAGGAATTTTGCTGACCACTTGCATTCATTTTTCCCCTCCCTGCCAGAATTAATCAGTGTCAAGCACATTAATGGGGAACACAGAAAGTGTTTAAAAGCTCCATTTACCAGTTGGCTGACTCCATTACAGACTTTAATATCCAGGTGTCATAGAAGAAACCCCCCTCTGTATGTGTCTGTCTTAATGAAACTCTGGAATTAGTTGGGTGCTTGTTTCAGTTCTCCTGTGCCTGTTTCGGACTCTTGAACAGATTATGATCTGCATTGTTCAATCACTGTTCCTTTTGTTCCTCTCATCTGTTCACAGCTCACTGCCAGGTTTGCCTGCAAATCCGGATTTCTCATCATTTTGAATGAACTCTTATTTCATGAAATCCTTCATCTCTTCTCTTTCTTTCTTTCTATACTTCTAATATAAATGTTGCTGTGTGAAGTTCAATTGTAAACTAGCAATATAATTAATCAACTAACACTTGTCATGTTTTTATGTTAAAGAAGATGATGGTTTACCCTTACATACCATATTGTTCCTGCAGATAGATAATATATGTGGAAATTGGTATCTGCCAACAATTTGGAAGCCCAAAGGTTCCTGAAGCAGAGTCTAGGTACTCTCCCTAAGGAGAAATGATAGTGTTTTTGACTTATGTCACAGGCCTCCCTCTAGCAAAGCCAGAAACCTACTGCACACTGATGAGGAGCAAACACCCTGAAATAGCTGTCTCTGCATGGTTTGGTTTCTATTCCAGGTCATTGTTACAAGGCTTGTATAAAGAGTCTAACAGTGGTTTAAAGGAAAGCTGCCTTCCAATAGGTGGCACTGTGGAGGTATTGTTCCATCTCCCTTATTTGAAGCAACAGTACCATGCAAACGCAGCACACAGTTATGTTTCAGTCAGATATGTAGATGACTACAATTGTCAGAGTCTTTCCACTTGAGGCCATAAAAGTTCTCCTCCTCTTTCCCCATTGCCCTATAAAAAGGCTCTCAGAGGCCACCTTTATGTAGTAAACATCTTGCTGAAAGATCCCTAACTACTAGACATGCCTCTATGACTCATTTGAAGACATTTTGTGTAGTTACCAGACTTTGAAACAGGGCGCATCCTTGGAATGATGGAATAGGATAGGCGTTTTCACGGTTTGTCCATGATCTAGGCTGCTCTAACCAAGCTGTTAGGAGGTGTCGGATTCACTGCTTACGTGAGAGCGTGGACACATGGCAAACAGGCTCCAGACAGATCACTAAGTAGAGAAGATCATTTGATCGGCCAACAAGCACAAGTAAATCTAATAGTTTTATTGTCCAACATTACAGCAGGCGCTCATTAAGTGTCCTGCCATTAACACCCTAATGACATCGCCTGATTTTGCAGGGGTGTCGTGAATGAGAAACATGGACTGCTACGGACTGGAACTGCATCATCTTTAGGGACGAATGTAGGCTCTGTTTGGGAGCCAGCAACCATCATATTCGAGTATGGAGGCCTCTTGCTGAGGACTTCAATCCTGACTTTGCTGTGGAGTGACACATTGCCCCCACTGCTAGTGTGTGGTCTGATGATCTAGGGAGCCATTGCATACAACAGTCGGTCAACCATAGTAGTGATCTAGAGACAGTTAACAGTTCAGCGACGTGTGCAGGAAATCCTGCTGGCATATGTTTTGCCTCTCATGGCAGGGCTTCCATCAAGCAATTTTCAGCAGGATGATGTTCGCCCACACAAAGCAAGCATTTCCCAGAAATGACTCCGTCAAGTTGCAACACTTCCCTGGCCTGCCAAACATTCATGGGATCAGCTGAGAAGGGATCAGCAGCATCGGCAGCTTACGAGTGTGTGGGATCTGGAGGCCCACTTGCAACATCTGTGGGAAAATGTGCCACAGGATAACATACTAAGTTTGTATGCCACCATGTCCAACCGTATCTCATCATGTATCTAAGCTAGAGGCATCCCAACAGGGTACAAGAGCTTTTTTTTTGGATTGCACAGTTTTCCCCAATAAACTTATTCTTTCACTCTAAAATTGTAATGGCTTACATATATCATCATTACATTCACACATATAAGGTGTCATTTGATTCCAACAACTCCTTCTTGGTGCTTTTCACTTGTCCATAAGTGTAAATGCATTTGCAGTCAACTCCTCATAGTGGCTATTGCCAACAGCCATGTTGAATGCAATTTCAACAAAAACGGAGGAGTAAGGGTGAGTTTTTAACCCAATAACACTCTTATCTTCAGGCATATCTATGAATGGAGCATTATTCGGGTTAGTTAAGAAAGCATAGTTCCTAGCATGATTTGCCAAGAACAGTTTTTGTGGAAAAAAATCTGGTGAAAAGTTTTAGTTGGGTAAATAACCTAGCAGACTAAGATATAGATATCACTTACATGACTGACCATGCATGTACATGTATTTATAATTTTGCAAATTGTAAACATTATTTCAAACCTTCCCTTCTAACATGTACACAATTAATGTGCTTACTGTTCAGTTTTTCTCAAATTAAAATATCCTAGCATACTGGAATTTGATGATTATTAACCTGTTATTGATAGTAAATATGCTTTTAATGGCGTTCATTAATGTGCTTTAAGCCTGTAGACAGGTCTTCCTATAACCTTGCACGTTTAACCTGGCATTGGTGTCCCACGCTGAGAACAGCAGTGGCTCAGCTGTCTACTGACAGCCAGACTGCTGCTCTAACGGCTAGGACCTTGATCCTTTAACTTTTTCTATTTCACAATCAATAGTAATCATGGCATGTAAGCATTCTATAGGTGAGGGAGCTACTCCTGACACACATTGTCACCCTATAATATAATTGTGAGGTGACAATGGGTTCCCATGGCTGCCAAAAACCTGATAACGGCCTCTGTATCTGCCAAATAACTAGACTCAGGAAGAGTCTAACAGACTGTTGTCATAAGCATAGCACTCAGGATGATATAAGTTACCATGTAATATGCTAGCAATCGAATGATCACATCTTCAAGTCTCCTTCAAGAACTAAAAAGTAATGTAAAAAAGTTCAACAAAGTTTAATTAAAAAATAAAGTCTCATGTTAAAGAATCCACTTTTCCCCCCATAAAAATACTTTTAAATAAAAACATACAAAAAAATAGAAAAATATGACGACAACTCTTACTGTAAAAAACAAGACCTCACACAGTTTTATTGGCAGAAAACATATTTAGAAATTAAGGGTCTTGTAATGTGGCAATGCAAATTCATTTTGATTATTTAAAAAAGTAGTAAAAAATAATTTTAAAAAATCTATATAATTTTGGTACCTCTGTAATTGCATTGACCTACAGAATGAATAAAAAATAGCTTTTATGCTGCAGAGTGAATGCTGTAAAAAAAATTCTAGAATTGTCATCTTGCTAATACTGCCTCTTGAAAACGGAATAAAACAAAATCAAAAATGCATCTGTACCTCAAAATGGTACCAATAAGAACTACAGGTTGTCCGACAAAAAATAAGCTCTTTTATAGCTTTGTCGATGAAAGGCTAACTAAAAATGTTATGGGACTTATAAGCGCCCCCACACACAGGATGGAATTCCGCCACATGATGTAGCCAAATCTGTAGCTGTGGAATTCTACACCAAAATCCGTAGGTCGAGTTGCCTATTTTGATGCAGAATTGCAAGCCAGTTTTAAGCCATTTTCAATTCCACATCAAAATCCGCAGGTAGCCTGTAGATTTTGGGGGAAAATTTACCGTGGCTTGCAGTGCGTTGTGTGGCTTATTCTGTCCCATGTGAAAGTTCCCTAATGCAATGACAGAGAAATTATTAGATTAAGGGTGCGTTCACACAAGTGTGTTTTTGTGTATACATACGCATGCACAAAAACACGCTTCTATTTGCAACAATACATTCCCTATGGTGTGTGCACATGTCCGTACTTTGCAGGTGCGTGCCTGCAAAGATAGGACATGCGTGCACCATAGGGAATGCACGCATGGTTTTCAATGGAGCCGCGGCTGCTGCCGGCGGCTCCATTGAAAACAGTGGTCTGCCGGCTCCCTGCATTCTTTTTCAGGGAAGGGCTTTACATGTAAGCTCTTCCCTGAAAAACAAAAAAATTAGTGTAAAAAAAAAATAAAAAAATACAGACATTCTCTTCAATGGAGCCGCTGCTGCTGCTGTCGGCTCCGTTGAAGACAATGGTCTGCTGGCACACCCAAATTGTTTTTCAGGGAAGAGCTTTACAGCTCTTCCCTGAAAAAGAAAAACTTTAGTGTAAAAAAAAAATAAAAAAAAGTTACCTGTCGGCCGCTGCTGTGTCCCCTTTATGAGGTGAGTGTTTGTTTATTTTTTTTGTTTTATAAACCACTTTTACTTGATTTTTCAAGGAGGGGCTTATATTTAAAGCCCTTCCCTAAAATCAATTGCCGGCAGCAGAATCCTCTACCGCAGCTGACGTGTGACAGCTACGGTAGAGAATTAACGAATTCCTCTGCTGCATCTGCCACAGATGTGGCAGATGTATGAGCAGGGAATTCTTTTAACTAGCGGGAATGAAGGAAACATCTACCGCATGCAGTTGTGTTCTTCATCCCCGTGGGGGACACAGCAGTGGCCGACTGGTAAGTAAATTTTCAATTTTTTTTACACTACTTTCAATTGGCTTTTCAAGGAAGGGCTTATGAAGCCCTTCCCTGAAAAGCCATTCATGGCTGCCGGGGCTCAGGGGCGACGTCTGCCGCTGTCCCCGACTCTGTAGTACTGAGCTATTAGCAGCCGGGAATTTAAAATCCCCGCCTGCTGGTAGCTCTGATTGTGATTCGCTGAGCAGTTCAGTCAATCACAATCAGAGCTACCAGCAGGCGGGGATTTTAAATCTCCAGCTGCTGATAGTTCATAACTACAGTGCCGGGTATAGTGGCAGAAGCCGCGGCTGAGCCCAGGCAGGTGAGTATAATTTTTTTTTTGTACACTATTTTAAAGGGCTTTTCAGGGAAGGGTTAATGAAGCCCTTTCCTGGAAAGCTATTGACAGCTGCCGCAGCTCAGCAACGGCTTCTGCTGCTGTCCCCATCTCTGTAGTGCTGCTGAGCTATCAGCAGCTGGGGATTTAAAATCCCCGCCTGCTGGTAGCTCTGATTGTGATTGGTTGAAGCGCTCAGAACTACCAGTGGGCGGAGATTTTAAATCCCCGGCTGCTGATAGTTCAGAACTACTGAGCCCCGGCAGCTGACGGGAGGTGAGTATTTAATTTGTTTTTTAAATACACTTTTTTAAAATGGCTTTTCAGGGAAGGGCTTATAAAGCCCTTTCCTGAAAAGCCATTGACGGGATGCCGGCAGCAGGATTCTCTGCCGCAGCTGTCATGTGTGACAGCTACAGTTGAGAATTGAAGAATTCCCTTTGCTTCCCACAGATATGGCAGATGTAGCAGCAGGGAATTCTTTTAACTAGCGAGGGTGAAGGAAATATCTGCTGCATGCGGCAGATGTGTTCTTCATGCCCGCGGGGGTCACGGCAGTGGTGCAGAGGTAAGTTTTTTTGTTTTTTTTTGTTTTGCACTAAAATGTTTCTTTTTCAGGGAAGGGCTTATATGTAAAGCCCTTCCCTGAAAAAGAATGCAGGGGGCCAGCAGATTATTGTTTTCAAAGGAGCCGCTGGCAGCAGCCACGTCTCCATTGACAACAAGCACGCAGCTGTGTTCACGCGTGTTTTTGCTCGTACCTAGGTGCGGACATATGTACGCACCTAAGTAGGCACAAAAACAGGCTCGTGTGAACCCACCCTAAGTCTTTTTAGACCGGGAAACATAAAAAAATTATATAAACTTGGTAACACTGAAATCATGCTGATCCAGAGAACAACATTATCATGGGTTTTTTTGTGTGTGGTTAACATCATAAAAACAAACCCCAAAAAATACATTATATGTACCCCAAAGTGGTACCATTTTTGTCCAGCAAAAAACAAGCCTTCATGTGGCTAAGTTAAGAAAAATAAAAACTTCTGGCTCTTTCAATATGACAATCAAAAAACAAATAAATTGCTTGGTCATTAAGGCGCAAAATAGCATTTTCATAATCATTCACCTACATACTGCTTCTTCTGTATTTAATTAATATTTGTCAAAATATAAACTGGCAAAAGTTGCCCAAACGCATTATGATAGTTAGTTTCTGCAATGTGGCATTCTGCCAAGGGCTTCACTGGTTCTCCATAGATCTGAACTTTGATTGAAAAAGATATAGGCCCAGATTTATCCAGAGAGAAAAGCGCTTCATATAATCTCATTTACTATAAAGTGTGCTGGAGTAAGAGGTGTATCCTTCTTCATAAATTTGGCAGCCTGCACACTAGAAAATCAAATATAATGTATGCTAGCTAAGAGTTTGTGCCATCATTTCTCTTTATGTCTCACAACATCTCACTACAACTCCCGTCACCTCAAAGCAAGGTTTTTTTTTGTATCTCTCTGGTCCTTCCCACTCACACCCTTAACTCTCATACCTGGCTGCACACCAAGACAGGGCACATTCAATATTCTTTAAACTATGCTATGGGCCTCAAAGATCATGGAACAGGTAGTCCAGGGATTGATGTTTTATACTCACCAGATGCCATAATTCCTGCACTGTTTCCCTGAAGTCTGCGCGCACCAGCAGTGTGGCTCTTTTCATTCCGATCCATGCATGGGCTCTCCCATTCACCTTGTATGGTAGAGGACGTCAAACACAGAGTGGACTGAAAGATTTTTTTTTTTTTTTTTGGGGGGGGGGGGGGTTCATAAAGGCTATGGGGTAGGGGCATAACTATAGAGGATGCAGTTGCACCCGGGCCCTGGAGCCTTAGGGGGCCAATAATGCCTCTCTTCTCCATATGGGGAGCCCAGTACTATGAACAAAGCATTATATTTGGGGGTCCTGTTACAGGTTTTGAATTGGAGCCTAGAAGCTTCAGGTTACACCTCTGCTCAGGGGACTGGGTGCAAAAGTTCATCTCAGGATCTCCCTTTCTCCCACCTATACCTGTACCCGTACAACTACTTAAACTGTGCTGCATATGGCTGCAAACAAATTTACATACGTGATATAGCCACTTGGCATAAGCTTTCCAAAGATTACTTATTTCTTGGACTTCGTGAAAATTTGTTTGTAGACCCTTAGGCCTCATGTCCACGGGCAAAATAAGAATTAAAATCTAGAGCGTTTTTCCGCGTCCCATAGGAATGCATTAGAACCCCGCAGGTAGTTAAATACCTGCGGATGTCATTTTACCCTGCAGGCGCGGGTCCCGCATGCAGGAAAAAATCCGGACATGCTCCATTTTCGTGCGGGTCTCCTGCAGGGACGGCTCCCGCAGGCTTCTATTGAAGCCTATGGAAGCCGTCCGGATCCGTGGGAGACCCGCGCCTGAATTAAACTCACCTGCTCCGGACGGTACGGGTCTTCCCTTCTTCGTGGCCGGATCTTTTTTCTTCGGCCCGGCGGATGTGCTCGGCGCATGTGCGCGGCACGCAGCCAACGTGCCGAGCACATCCGCCGGGCCGAAGAAAAAAGATCCGGCCACGACGGAGAGAAGATCAGGCCGCGAAGAAGGGAAGATCCGGAGCGTCCGGTGAGGTGAGTAATTCTTATTTTCAGCCCTTATGTCCGCAGGGCAGGAGGGACCCGCTACGGATTTTCCATGGAGAATCCGTAGCGGGCCTGATTTTCCCCGTGGACATGAGGCCTTAGGCTGTGTTCTTGTTTTTGGTTGCATTTTTGAACCACGATGTAAAGAACACATCACAAAACTGCATGGGGTATTTAAAAACCACATACTTTTTAAGAAACTTCATGCAATAATAAAAAACACATGTGGATTTAAACAACACATGCATTTTTTTTTAAAAAACATATGCAGGTTTTTTATGCTTTTTTTAATAGTGTGTAAAGTGTGCAATCATATACAGGAGATACTCAGGATATACCAGCGTGATCCTATCACAGGATATATACCTTATTCCAGCTGTACAAATACAACTGTTAGTGAAATAAATGTGTATCCATTTTTGTATCAGGCTTCCATCTTGTATGCGTCTGTCATTGTCCTTTTCCTTTAACAAGTATTTCATAAATATAAAATTACTGTTCGACAGGCCTTGAGTGAAGATTATGTTCCATGCTCAGGAAATAAAAAGGAAGAATCCAGATTGATCGGTGATATCAAGCTAACTTGTTCCTCAGATGAGAACGCATGTTCCTTAATATTTATTCTAAATATTTTATTATTTATACATTCCTGTACCTTTGTTTTGAGAAGCCTATGATGCATGGTGCAACTTTGCTTGGGAGGCGTCTGACGATTCAGATGTTAATAGTCATGTTTATTTTTACATACCAAGGTAATAAATGAATTATAATAAATTATAATTACTACAAGTGAGGCGGGGTCTAAGCCTCATGGCAAATGTTTTTGTATATATATTGCTGCTTGTTAATTGCATAAATTGATAACTTCTAATCACATCAAATTTGTGATTGGTTTTGCAAGTTACTATGAGCTTGAATATAAACAACCAAATTGGACACCAAAGACATACTTTTAAGCAATCTTTATTGCTGCACCAACATAATTATATATAGGAGATACCCAGGTTATTCCAGCATGGTCTATATCACTATATACAGGATGTATAACTTACGCCAACTGTACATATATAATTATGAACAAGAGACACCCAGGTTATACCAGCATGGTCCATATCACTATATACAGGAAATGTATAACTTATACCAGCTGTACATATAAAATTACACACAGAAGATATCCAGGTTACACCAGCATGGTCACTACATACAGGAGGGTATACATAGGCTATAAATAGTATAATATACTGGATGCTCACTTATAACGTACTAGATGTTAGAGGTACTCTGGATGCTCACTTATAATATAATAGATGTTCTAGGTGCTCAACGCATTTCCCTGTCCTCATTTGGGACAGTTCATCAGGAGCGGGGCCACTGATTGCCCAAAAAGTGTGTTCTATGATGATTTAATAAGTGGTTGTGGATACCAATCTCTAATAGCTGAGATTGAGACTTGGGATATACACTTCTCCAGAAGAGGTTAATGCCCAATAACGGGTATTCTGTAGCTTGACTTGTTAGAGTATCGTCTCCTAGTATTCAAATCGCACCACTCAAGTTAAAGATTGGTGCCTTATTGTGACGCTGTCTATGCACCACACAGTCTTGCGTGTGGTGGGGGAGCTATGTATTTCTGTGCGGCAGATGTATTGCTTAATAAGGGCAGTTGTGCCAGTAGTAGCATATAGTTGCCGGACCAGGAATTACAAAGTTTAACCCCAAATGTCGATGGTTAGATACACCTACAATGTGGGGGGTCGGTATCCCCAAAGTACTGTAAGTACTACAGGCATAGATAGAGGCTGTTAGTAGGTTAAAGAAGGTGACCGGAATGCACCTACGGGGGGTATTTAATCTCGCTTCCGTAGAGTGCAATATATAGGAGGTGCCTGTCGTGTACACCTTTACAAGATGTGCCGTCACGTGCGGTGTTGGAGCCTGTTGGTAGGTGCTCCGGGAAGTAGCTGATTTCAGCAGTCTCCCTAGGTGAAAGTGCTGAGTGTCAAAGCACTAATTCACACATAGAGACAGAGCAACTAATTGCAGTTTTGCTAACTCCTCAGGAAGAACTTGATGCTAGATAGCTATTCTAAGAATGCAAAGTCATTCAGGAGATTTCTATATAAGTTGCTGTAAGAGTACCTCGAACATCTAGTACGTTATAAGTGAGCATCCAGTACATTATAAGTGGAGCATCCAGTATATTATAAGTGAAAATAACACACTGCTGACTATCATTACTTCGGAGTCTCACTTCACTATATTTGAGTCCCCGAGAGTATTGATCAGTGTGGATTACCACTAAACTTGAGCATTTTGATCCCAGTCCTCGAATAATTTTGGAGGATTAGATACTAATAGCAGCCCTAATTTGAGGGTTGACGCTTCAACTGTGTTCTGTTGTCTTATGTTGTATGTCTGTCAATGTCTTTACACTAGCCCATGTTTTTAATTAATTATGAATAAAGCTCATTATTTTTATCTATATCTGTGAATTGTTTTCCTACTTTCAGTTTATGCATATATCTCTTTTTCAAGATCAACAAATTTGCTCCCCAATATATTAAACTTGCCAGGTTTGAGAATTGCAGTGAGTCGGAGAGGTATGTATTTTAGAGAATCAACCTGAGAATTAATTTTCTAACTATATATTGAAAAATAAAGAAATAATAAACAAAGACTAAAGATCCTTCTACAGGAGCCAGTTATTGGCCCAATGTAAATAAACGCTGATCGACAAGTATGTCAATTGGCATATGTTTGCTTCTTTTATGAGGACAAACTATTATTAGTATGATTATTCATCCCCATAGGCCAGCTGTATATTTCCCTGTTTACATTAGAAAATGTACAGCTAATCAGCGGGCACTTTTATGCTTACTAAGAATCAATTATCAGCCAATAAACAGGACATGTGCTCTCACTCATTGGCTCTTTTATGCAGGCCAGTTGTTGGGAAAGAAACAATCTAAAGAATTTTTGTGATAATCATGGAGTAATCGGCATATAGTTATGCAGATCTTGTTCATCCTTTAGCATTTAATTTAAATTTCACTCACACCAAGGTTGATACTTTCCAATTGCTAAAGGGTTTATTTCTTGAAAGTAAAGTATACTAGTATATTGCTGTTTAGGCAATTCACTAACGATTTTATCGAACTAACCCCAGTATAATTTTGAGTGTTTTATATACATCTTTTATTTATTATTTATCCCACATGGTGGACACTGTAAAAAAAAGTACATAATAAAAGAATTGCAGGGTCTTTGCTTACCCCATCTCCCAAAAAATTGATAAAAACTATGTATATACCACAAAATGGTTGTTTTGGGTTGAATTTTAATTGGCTAGTTGTTTTGGATTTCTCCTTTAACATGGAAGATTTTTATGGGTGTGTTTTGCTATTGAAGTACACCTGTGGGCAATTAGGGTTTTGTTTTTTTGCCTTAGTTTTGTGCTGTTCAATTTTTGCAGTCTCCTTCTGCTGATGTAGGTGAACATCGTTGTATTAGGATTCTGTGGTTCTTCCAGCAACTCATAAGAGAAGTACTGGGGTTTATTTTGTGGAAATGCTTATATGCACTGTAGTATTCATTTGTCATTTTTGCAGGGTTAGTGAGTGGCAAAGGATTGAGTGTTGGATGCGTCCTTAGCTGGGCAGGGCTCCACTATTAGGCAGGGACTGTCACCATCTAGTGCCCAGTAGGGAAAGTTCTCCTCCTCTTTTGCTTTTTTTCCAATGCTTAACTAGTATTCCTGGTAGTGTGATGTGTACATTGCCAAGAGATTATTTTGGATTGCAGTTATTGCACGCTTGAAGTGGACGTGACAATAGTACTAATAAAAACTACAGCTCTTACAGCAGAAAACAAGCCCTTTCACATAGTCCTATCTGCAAAAAAAATAAATAAAAAGCTGGTTTCTCAGAAAATGGTGCCAGAAAGCAACTTTTGATTAAAATGAAAGTTTGCTTATTTTTTAAAAATAGTAAAACATAAGAAAAATGTAAACTTGGCATCGCATCAATAGCACTAACCTGCTGAATAAAGTGCATATGTAATTTTTAATGCACTGTGAATACCGTAAATTTACCCCCCTCCCCACCAAAAAAAGGTGCAGCTATGGTTTCATGCTAGCTGGCGTAAATTTTTTTGGTTTTTCCATATATTTTATGGTACATCAAATGGTACCACTAAAAAATGTAACATGTTCCCCAAAATACAAGCCCTTACACAGCTATTTCAATGGAAAAGTAAAAAAATGGCTCTTAGAAAGCACAGGAATGATGAAATAAACAAAACATAAAAAAAACAAAAACAAAACTGTGGTCTTGAAGGAGTTATAATAGTAAGCATTTTTTCTGGACAAATCAAAGAGCTTAACAAAAACCTGCATTTTTTGTAAGCTATAACAAGTGTTGTACCTTTCTAATTTGTACATAACTTCAGTACAGCCATTTTACTGCAAACAAAAAGAAACATCAAAACTACAAGCTGCTTCATGAAAGTTTTTTTGTCAATGTTTGCAGGCCTTCTACTACATAGTGTAAAATTGCCCATAATCCTCCTGGGAAAAGCCTCAACAAAGAAGGAACCTAGCCTTCTCTGGCTTGCCGTCAGCGAGGTCTGGAGAAATGAATGAACGGTTTGAAGCGAGTGTGGTTAGGGTCAGACAGAGAACGGACCCAATAAAGAATCTCAACTTTGTTCATTCGAGTTTCCAATTAACTCAGCTCCAGCCCATAATGCTTTGCAAAGAATCTTTCAATATTAAACATCAAAAGAGACTTATTGGCCTGACCTCTCTCTTTCTAAATGGGCCAGTATGTAAGAATACTTAGTAGTGTTTCACAGCACAGCATGTTCATTTTTATGTGTGCCCAGCCCTGTAACATCCAGATAATTGATCTCATGGTATAAAATGGCTGCAAAATGGAAATACAAGCACAACAAACTTTTACCAACTTTGCACTGATGATACGAATAAACACACAGAATGTGTAGTAATAGATACTGTGTGTTGTTTCTCATGAGTTTTATATGTACATACGTCACACAAACAACAATCAGCCATAACACTGAAACAACCTGCTTGAAATTGTTTAGGTCCTCTGTTTGTTACCAAAGCAGCTCTGACTAGTCAAGGCTTGTGCCCCACAAGTCCACTTATGGCGCCAAGACATTAGCAGCAGAAGCTTTGAAGCGAAAGTCACTATCTTTTTGTGGCACTCACTGAGAACACCATAAGATAGTGCCTGTCGCATTGTTTACGGTGTGTACCTGTGCAGTAGTTTTGGAGAAAATTGCATTTTATTAGTAGCAACCAGACACAGAACTATTCCTGGATAGTCATGAGCTGCAGGTTAGCTGCCCTCCAGTCAATGATTGGCAGCTCTCTCCTTTTGCACAGCAATATGTAGCTAGAAGTCAATCAGTCGCTGAAGGGAAGGGAGGGGGGGGGGGAGGTGTAACTAGCCTGCAGCTCTTCAATATCCAGGACTACTTCCAGTAGTCCTCTATGTATGTGCTGCTAATGATAAAATGCTTAAAGGGGTTGTCCCGCGCCGAAACGGGTTTTTTTTTTTTTCAACCCCCCCCCCGTTCGGCGCGAGACAACCCCGATGCAGGGACGTACAGAAAGCTTACCGGAGCGCTTACCTTAATCCCCGCGCTCCGGTGACTTCTATACTTACCTGTGAAGATGGCCGCCGGAATCCTCTTCCTCCGTGGACCGCAGCTCTTCTGTGCGGTCCATTGCCGATTCCAGCCTCCTGATTGGCTGGAATCGGCACGTGACAGGGCGGAGCTACACGGAGCCTGCATTCTGCACGAGCGGCTCCATTGAAGAGAGCAGAAGACCAGGACTGCGCAAGCGCGGCTAATTTGGCCATCGGAGGGCGAAAATTAGTCGGCACCATGGAGACGAGGACGCCAGCAACGGAGCAGGTAAGTAAAAAACTTTTTATAACTTCTGTATGGCTCATAATTAATGCACAATGTATATTACAAAGTGCATTATTATGGCCATACAGAAGTGTATAGACCCACTTGCTGCCGCGGGACAACCCCTTTAATTACTGCACAGATCCTCACAGCAGCCATATCAGTGTAATCAGTGTGCCTATTATTACATTGTGCTGCTTTCAGAGATGCAAAAATATGGGGACAGAGTCTCTTTAAAGTGTGTTTATGTAAGAGGGGTGCAGGGTGGTTGCATAAATTGTTTGTTTATGTTATGGAGCTACCTTATAGACCATGGATAGATGACACCTTAGAGATCACTTTGTTCTTGCTAGAGGGGATATCAAGTTATATAGGAAGTTGGTGGGCTTTGCCTTCAGTTATGGAAAAAAAAAGTACAGTAGAAAGGAATGATAATGTCAGGACTTGAACCAGGAACCTCTTGTACTGCAAATACTGACCCTTCCTATTGAGCTATCCAGCTCATGAACACTTCCTCTGCATAACTCTCAGCCTTGTTCTTTGATCCCAGTTATCTAGCTCCTGCCTCTTGTTCCTGACCCCGCGTCTTGCCTTAATTGCACCTTCTATAAAAGCCAGGCTTTGCCATTCCCTTAGTGCGTGATTATTGTATTCCACCACCTTGATCAAGCTCCACTTTCTGTTGCTCTTTTACAAGCATACAGATACCTCCTGCTGCTGACCTATGGCTTCCATTGACGATGCTTTTGTCTTATCCCATTTGTACTGCATACCGATACCTCCTGCTGCTGACCTTTGGCTTCCATTGACTACGCCTCCATCTCATCCATTTGTACTGCATACCGATACCTCCTGCTGCTGACCTTTGGCTTGCTTTGACTATACTTCTGTCTCATCCCATTTGTACTGCACACTGTGACTTCCCGAAAATTACTCCTGGCTATTCTGACTACTCTCCAGTGACTGGGTCGGCTACTACACCTGCAGCTCCAATCCAGCATCGGTAAAATGCGACAGTAGAAGGGAAATGCTGAGATTGTCTGTGATTGTGGGTATGCCTATTACAGAAAGCAGCAGAGCCTTTTATTGAAATTGGGTGAATTTGGCTACGCTGATGAACAGAAGGCCTCTCAACTGAGAGTTCAAAGTGGGGGCTGGCAAAACATCTCTCTGCCTCCCCTCCATTTTGTTTGGAAGCATTTACTCAGCTTTAGGGTGACTACCCACTACAGTTTTTTTTCCCTGAGAAATTCGCAGCGTTTTTTTTTTCTGCAGGGGTCTATGGGACTTGTAATGTTAAAATCACGATCGTGCAAAATCGCAATTTTGCGCGATCGCGATTTTAACATTACAAGCCCCTCAGACCCCTGCAGAAAAAAAAAGGCTGCGAATTTCGCAGTGAAAAAAAAACTGTAGTGGGTAGTCAGCCTTATGCAACTGCAACCTATGCTCTATAACCACCCCTTTACACATACTATATGTAGAGGGGGGTGTTGGGGGTCGGAGAGCCTGGGAGAGTATGTTCCTTCCAGACTCTATAGGACTGTATCCAGGCTAGCGTTACTACCACTATTCAGCTGTCCCATTTCCAACTTACATTTAGGCCTAAGTCAGACGGGCGTTTTTTTGCGCGATTTGCGCATGCGCATGCGTCCGGCGATTTTTTAAAACCATTGCTTTGCAATGGTATCAGACACATGAGCGCTTTTTTTGCACTCGTCCGATAAATTATAGAACAGAAATCGCAGATTATATCCATGAAATAGCTTGTACCTGGCATTTTCACCTGTTTTTCCTTATGTAAGATGCATCTTTAATTCTCAATTGTTTCTGAACTGGTTGGTAGAAAATACTGCTATGAGATTTTCCGTGCAATAAACTTGCACAGAGAAGGGAGATCCAGCTCCTTTAATCACTATCTCTCAAATGCAGAACAGCAGCATGGAAGACATTAAATAGCAGTACTGAGCAGTGTACAGAGTTGCAGTGCTAGAGTTCTAGCTTCAAATCTAACAACATCTGTATGTAGTTCTTATATTCTCTTTGCATTTATTCTAGTCCTTCTTCTTCTTCTCCTATGCAGCAAAAAGCATATATGTGGTGGCACTGGATTTCAAGGTTCAAATCTGACCAATGGCAACATTTGGATGGAGCTTTTGAAAGTCCATGCAGATATTGTACTTGATTAAGTTTGAACCTAGGACCCTAGCACTGCAAAGCAATGGTGCTAAACACTGAACCATATTCACTGAAGAGGAGGCACTACAACCACTGGAAGCTAATTTTTTCCCAAAGGACGGGCTGATCTGATTCTGCAAAATTTGGTCCAACGTTTTCACCTGGCTGATCACAACGAGCAACATTATGTACAATAATAGTGTGTACAGTATATGAAGGTATTATTTATAGATAAAATATTTAGCAGTATTATTTGTATATACAATATATATTATATGTGAATATTGTAAATATTTCTATTATATGCATCCATACTAATCTAATATAAATAAGCCTACATGCTTTTTCTTGCACCACACTTTGACCACATTGCTGTAACTTTGGTGTATAATGTTGATGTCATTAGATGACACACATGCTCACCCGTGACATAAAATCATCCAATGTGAGTTTAATAAATCCAGGGAGCTGTCAGGTGGGGTGAAAGTTACAATGTTAAGTCTATGGGTGGTGCTGCTCTGCTTTGGGTATGAGCTGAAATGAGTGAAGCATTGCTAAGCAAAGCAGCATACACTGCTAAGCTGCACCATACACTGCCCAACCAAGAGCGAAAGAGAGACAGACAGACAGTGAGAGAGAGCAATATAGAGACAGAGCAGGAGAGCGATAGAGAGAGAGACAGCGAGAGAAAGAGCGATAAAAAGACAGCCACAGAGAGAGAGAGAGAACGATAGACAGAAAGAGAGAGGTAGATAGTGAGACAGACAGAGAGAGAGCAATAGAAAGACAGACATAGTGATAGAGAGACAGGCAGAGAGCCATAGAGAGACAGACAGAGAGAGCAATAGAGAGACAGACAGAAAGAGCGATGGAGAAACAGACAGAGGGACTTACAGAAGCAGAGGAATACCGGGAAAGACAAGTCTTTTTTTGGAAATATTCACTGAACGTATTCCTTAAACGCAACTTTTATTAAATAATATTTAAAACAACTCAGGGTGCCTCACTGACACGACGTGACATAGACAAACATACATGCATGGTTTTCACGCCAAGTTACGGCAGCTTTGTTCTTTTACATTAGCTGCGTACCACTTATTCTGGGTCACCGTCTGTCTGCACTGTCTGTGCTTTCAGGCGACTGGTCTTTATGGTAACTGTCCACTCTCTAGGAGTGTGAGAGCGGGGTGCACAGTCAGCTTTGTTCCATCATCGGGCCTTGTGGTATCGTTTCATCCGCCTGACGCCAAGTCACGGCAGCTTCGTTCTTTCATATCAGTTAGGGTTATTGTACCCATTCTTAGTGTAACTTGTCCACGATAGTAGGTTCCTGATGAAGTCAGTTCTCTGACAGAAACGCGTTGAACCGAGAACCAAATACGAATTAAATTATATTCGTGAATCAACTTATCCAGTTTAGTTTTGGCACGGGTCCAAGATTTTCTCTTATGGGACTTGTTATAT